>NC_084951.1:18546012-18846012 GCF_949316205.1 Platichthys flesus
GCAGTTGTTGCATTCATCTCAATCACAGTTTCCCCTGTAATGCGATGGAGACGATAAAGGTACTTCTCACTGATTACCACTTTGCCTCCAGCAGATTATGGGATGTACTCTCGTCGGGCGGCGTTTGCAGAGAGAGAGAGAGATCACGATAAGAAAAACTGTGTTGACTTGTTCCTGTTTATCACTGCGATGCTCTCTAAAACCTGCTGGCTCCCGAAATGGACGGCGGGCCGAAGAGCTACAGGCTGGAACTGGGCGGGTTCCTCCCTCCGTCACAAGATGGTGACGGGAGGCTCGATTATGCCAGAGAGCCATATTGTAAACTACTCATCATTAGCTCGCCCATCCTGGCTAACGACCGCGCCGGAGATAAACAAGCGATGTGGAGAGCCATCTCAATCAGGGGGGCTGTTTAACAGTGGGGCTTCGACATTAGGCACAGCTGCATCGCACCAGGACGTGGGAGACGTTGAGCTGTAAAGCTGCAGTGTGGAGCCGGCTTCGGATCCCAGCCTCGAGCTCCACGGGGGGGCTTCAGCGTCGTTCCCGTCGCCCCGTTAAGGCACGGCATGATCAGGAATAGAAAGAGAAGTGTCTCCAACATGCAGCCAAATGAGGTTATCACCCACCACTGAAGGTCTGAGTCTACAGCCTCCCAGGGACGCTCCCAAACTTGGTGATGATGGGGGGGGGGGGGGGGGGGTCGAGACGAGATGACTCTGTAGTTGATGTGACTGCCACTCCCTCACTCCTTCTGTCTTCTCCGCTCTGTTTATACACAACCCCCCCCCCCCCCTCCCTCTCCTTGTCTCCCTCTCCGCAATCGTCAGGGGCTTCAGAGAGAAAACAAATCCAAAGTCCAGGCATGAGAATGAGACTCCTCTGTAGCACACCGGCACAAAAACCAACAACTTAGAGGAGGATTTGCTTTTCTTTCCAGGTTAATGAGCTTTCTTTTTCAGGGAGGGGGTCGACTGGAAACAAATATGGAGTGAAACTGAGTTCAATGAATATGATTTATTAAATGAAAATAAGTTTGCTGATGCTATTGTTCTGACCCTCAAACCACTCAAATTCAACTTGAAACCTCTTTTATTAGTTCATTGTTACTCAGTGTTTTCCCTGAATACATTTTCAGCGATTGCCCTACTCTGCACAGCTCTTTTAATTTGAATTGACAGATACAGGAAATGGATAGAGAGAGAACGGAAGAAGAGAAAAAGAAAGAGTAGAGTGAGGAAAAGGTAGATTAATCTATTGCTTACATAAATACGATTTTTATATCAGACCACTGACATCGCGCTCTGGCCTCTAGGCACCTGGTGGGCCACCCCATCAGTGGGCCCGTGGACCATCATATTATCCATGATGTTTTTAGTGGCCCTGTCAGTCGCTTTCCTGGCCCTCTCTGAACCTGATACTTGGGGTGGGCATGAGAGCGTGTTGCAGGCAGGACTGGCCTCACTCCTGACAACCCAAGTACCCACACTGAAATTAGGGGAGGGGGTAATGAACGTTTTTTTCCTGGCTTACCTAAGGGGATCATTACAAACAAGTGTGAGAACTACTGGTTTTGTGTGTGTTGAGATAAGTCTTCATGTTGAAAGAATCCGTTCAATCATCTCAAAAACACTCATCAACTCTAAGTGACATTTTATAAACAATTTTGAAAATGCAATACACATTTGTAGATGCAACTTCCAATTGCTTGTTTTGTTCAATCGCTGATATTTAGTGATAAAAAGCAGTAAAAGCTGCCATTTAAAAAACTTTAACAACGTGAATGTGTGTTTTGTTTGATAAATGACGTGCAACAACTGTTTATTAATTATCTTTCAATTAACTAATCAACGTTTTTTTCTTAATTTATATAGCCCCTTTCCCATTTTCACTTTCACAATCTCAGAAACTCAGATTTCCCCCCTCTTCCTGTTTAAACCTTTATCTCAATCCTTCTTCTCCTGTGTTATTGTCATTCAGCGTATCCGATGTCTCTCTCATCATGGCTCCCAATAACCCGCTCTCATGTCCCTCAGACGGACATGCCTGAGTTGTCTGGACAGGCCGTAGCTCTCCCCACAAATGCTTGAACAATTGGAGGTAAATACGCTGGAGACAGCCCATTTGTTTTGGGCCGGCGGTGATGCATGCTTTTGCAGCGAGCAGCACATTTTTACCACGCAGCCCAAAGCAGCTGTGAGTAATGGACTGCTCCGGCCTGTCCACTCATACTGCTATTTTTATTATTGTATCCCTTATAGTTTTCATTTTTCATATCAGGGAGAGAGGGAGAGAAAAAGAGAGAGCGAGAGAGAGAGAGAGAGAGAGAGAGAGAGAGAGAGAGAGAGAGAGAGAGAGAGAGTGCGTACAGCATTCCGTTCAAGTATGTTCTTTCCCTAAAAGAGGCGGGAAGCAAGGGCCCCACATCCCCTCCTTCCCCTCACTTCATCATCTTCCATCAGCCGTCCCTCGCCTTTTTTCTTTTTGTCCGACTGAGAGATTTTGTTGGATGTCAGGAAGAGAAAAAATACGGGATTATCAACAGACAGAACAATAATTCAAAGGCCGGACAGCTTCATAATAATTTTTCATCCATCCATCACCGCGTGTCTGTCTCGTGTTGTCTGTGTCAGTCTCTGGAGATGCTAGGGATCTTGGGGGGGGGGGGCCTTGGGGTCTGATATAAGAAGGGAAGTTAGACTCAAAAAGCACAAATAGAGGTGCCGAGCGGAGCGCTCTATAACAGTGTGTCCTTACCGCTGGGGCTGTAACCACAGAGCGGAAAAGGCTCAGCTCCGGCTTTGAAGATGATTCACTAAGTAGCTAAAATTATCTGCCGCTGCCGGCCCCAGGGAGAAGACTGGTATTTTGCATTGAGGCACTTGTATGGGCACCTATAATGGGTGCCTCTTAATTCCACTGACAGCTTTACAGGACCTGAGTTATGGAGCCACAGCCATGCTGCTCGTTAGGCCCTCGCCAGGATTCACAGTGGGTTACACTAATACACCTCCTCCCCCCCATCCCTGCCCTTTCCCCCTGCACACACGGGCATAAAATCAGCCATACACACGCACACTCACATTATGAGACGGACACACACACACACACACACACACACACACACACACACACACACACACACACACACACACACACATACACACAGAAGATACTGGCCCACACAATTCCTTCACACACCTTTCTTGTATAATGGAGGTTATTTGTTCAAGTTGTTCAGGAGATGCTGATATCCGATTTATTTTGCCTCTTCTGCCCTTCATCATGTGCTCCTCTCTTTCTCTTAGTTTTTTTTCACCCCTCTCTCTCTCTCTCTCTCTCACTCTCCCTCTCTCTCTCATGGTGCCCACCAGGCCCACACCTTCTCCCTCTCCTCCCCTCTCCCCGCCTGACAGTAGCCGGGTCCTGGCGTGTGATCCATCTTTGTCAGCCCGCTAAAATGATAATGCCAATTAAAGCCGAGGAGTAATTGCCCTCCGCTGCCTCTGATCCCCTGCAGACCCTCAACAGGAGCCCTGGCCCCAAATACGAATGAGACCCGGGCCCCCAGAGGCCCCTCGCCTGGGTGAGTCTAAGGACAGGTGGGGAGGGGAGAGGAGGGGAGGGAGGAGGTGGATCGGAGGGCAGAGTGGGGGAGGAGGGGTGATTTGTAACTTTTAACCTCCACTGATCACCGATGGCCTTGACAAGGAAGGAGTGGAGGGGAGAGGAGGAAGAGATTTCACCCACACACTCTCGCACACACACACACGCACACACACACACACACACACACACACACATATGCTTGTTGTGGTTGCACATGAATAAACACACACACACACACATATGTTCAAGGTCGCTGTCAAAGGACTTATGGCCCTTGCCACTGCACAGATTCGCAGCTTGAGGACCCTAATAGGAAGTGAAAGGACTACCTGGCAGTGGACTGTAACACCACTGATCAGAGGTGACATGGCTGCATGCTCAGGTCAGCCAGGCGGCCATTATTACCACATTCTCTATCACAAATTCACTTTAAGGGTTATTGTCTTTCTTCTGATAAAGTGCACGTGTGGTAACGTCTGAAGAACGATCACTGCAACTCTGTGTGTGTCCTCTGCTCTTCAGAGAGGAAGAGAACAGGGACCATATTTCTGTAAAAAGGTTTCTACCACACTCACACGTTGGTTTTCCTTTGGTTGATCATCATCTCTAGTGCATATTTTTAAAAGGTTTTCTCACCTTGTTTTGAACATTTTCATTAATGTTTAGCGTTTAAAATCCTGGTTTGTCCAGACCATAAGAATGGTCTCACAGTTTCTGTCTTTAAAAACATAATTGAAGATGTTTTGCTTGCTGGAATCATTCCTCCTGCTCATACTGGCGATTCAGTAAACCAGTTATTAATGTGATTTCAATGTAAGTGATGAGGGACAAAGTCTATAGTCGTCAGTGTAGATTCCCTCTTATATTTCACTCTGTGTTTCTCTGAACTCTAGTTTTTTTTTGCAGTAACTATAACATACACTGTTTGTCTGTCTAGTCATCAAAGCCTTTTATCAGCTCTATAAGATAATTACATGGAGGGAGTCTGTGGATTTTGTCCTCTATCCATTACATTGGAAACACATTAAGTTAATAAGAAAAACCTGTTTCAACATTATTATAAGCAACTGGTTATTTCAAGACAGGAAATGATGATCATATCCTTCAGCTTTTACATCGGAGAAGCTCTAACGAGTGAATTTTTACATTTTATATCATTGATTATGAAAATACTTGTTTTTATTATCAATGAACCGACTAATCTTCTCAGCACTGCTCTGCAACGATCAAAAGTTAAGACCCGTCACAGGCACAGGCCTTCTGCCTCAACTTTACCACCAACCAGGCAGCCATGACAGCCCATGCATCACAGCGTACTTATGGCAGCTCTTGTGTTGAGCGTGTGTGTTTGAGTATATCATTACTGCTTAGTTCCCGGAGTGTGTGGGTGCGAGGCGAGATGCCGGGCGAACTGTGTAGGCGGCTGTTAACACAGGCTCCGACAGCCGTCACGACCGGGTGGTGACCTGTGGCACAGACCAGCAGTGGAACGTGACACGTGGCCTGAGAGTGAAAACGCCTTCCCGGGATAGTTTTCCAGTCGCTTTGTAGTTTAAAAGAAGATCAACACCGTGCAATGAGCGAATGGAGCCGCAACTACATGTGTTTAAGCTCAGGTTCATGTGTTCAGTCTGTGGATCACGGGACACTTGAGAGACACAAGCGTGTTGCCTGCTGGGGGACAGGAGGGAGACACTGAACATCAGGAGAGCAGCTGACGAGCTCCACCACAGAGACCCGACGAGCTCCATCACAAGAGTAATGATCACCAGAGGCTCCATGTGACAATAATCTCCTCTAACTTCATCAACACAATTTACGCCAGCAGGCAACCAAATGCTTTCAATATGCTCTGCGTTATGATTGTCCTCTCAGCTAAAATCATAGTTACTGTAACAATAATAAAACACATTGATTCTGCAGGGTGGCGCCGCGCTCGTGGTCGTAACGCCTTAGCGCCACGTCGCCGGGCTCGATGCTAACATTGACTTATTACAAGGGGAGCGTGCCGCCAAATCCATAATTAGACTCCTTTTGTTGCCCCCGTTGTTGTTGAAAATGTAATTATGAAAGATGAAACACAGCCGTCAATGAGATGGCTGTAAAATAGCATAATTAATATGGGCTTTTGCGAGAACAATCCTCGCTTTACAGGAGCCCCGTGTTGGCCGTGAAATTAATTAAGTGTGCCAGGATTTATGGCCCGCGCTCGGAAATGAAGAGAATTAATCGCGGGCCGAAGATGGATGGTTGCAGGAAAATGATGATGCCCGGGACCATGTGGGGGGAGGCGTCTAACTGCTTTAGGGGGGCGCTCCTGGAGGCGAATGGAAGGTTTTGACACAATTACCCACCCCTAGACAACAGCTGGGCCAGCGGTGGGATGAAGTACTTTTTGGGCCAGGTTGGAGTTATGCGATTTTTTTCTTTTACATCTTCAACCCACCTGCACCTGCACCCCCCCATGCACACACGCACGGTCACAAGGTGAAATGAAGCTTTGGTACAGTGTTGATTTCTTGGAGAGCGGAGCAGAGTTGTGTTTGCGTTTGGGTTTTTGGCGCAGGCGACGTATGACTCGTGCCTGGCGTCTATCTGTGCTTTCAGAAACACACAATAACCACGAGGACACGGTCATGACAATTACAGCTTGAACACAATCATTGTCACAACCAATCCAGAGCTAACAGTACATGTGACATGCTGTAATTTGAAAATGTGCACAGATGATTTCCTGACGTGATGGAAAAGACATGCGTTATCCATTTTGGAATGATTTTCTCCTGAATTTGATATGAAAACCAGATTTGAGCAAAGAGAGTCCCACACAGGATGAGACAGTCAGAAAAAACTGTGAAGACACAAACCGTGCGTCTCATATTCAATGTAATGAAGTGGCTGCACATTGTTGCAATTGTGAGAAGAAACAGAAGAAACAAATGAATTAAATGAGTGTAGAGTTATATATATTGTCCAGTTAGAGGATTAAACTTGAATCCAAAAGTATTCATGTGAGTTCTCAGAAGTAGTCCGTGTTACATTTTTCAGGAGATAAGAAGTAAATCTGAATAATTTCACTCTTTCCAATGAACCGGCGGTTGTCTGTTAAACAAAAATGGAAATACTAATATTTCTAATAATGAAATCCTAATACCTGCTTACTGACCTGCTGCAGTGTCCTTAGACCCCAAACAAGTACTGACAAAACCTCCCAGCTCTCTGACTGCCCCTCCATTGACCGCTAGATGTGTATGTGATGTGTGTGTTTGTGTGTGTGTGTGTGTGTGTGTGTGTGTGCAAGTGTGTGTGTGCCAGTGTGTGTTGTAATAATGGAAGGCTAATTACCCACCTCCCATGTCCCTGGACAGCGCCACAATGTCTGGGTTAGGTCTGTGTGTGGGATGGTTCATGGTGGTAATTAGCTTGATACACACACACACACACACACACACACACACGAACACACACATGCACACACACTCACGGACAAGATAAATGAAGACCGGGTGGGTGTCTGTTGTTGGACAGTTGATTGGGCAGGTACTAGGGGAGTGTCTGGGGTCTCCAGAGCATGTCCGCTCTGATAATTATGTGTGTGAGTGTGTGTGTGTGTGTGTGTGTGTGAGTGTGTTTGTGTGTTTGCACTCCTCCGCTGTGAAGAGGCTCTCAGCCCAAATTGCTGTCTCTTGTCTCATTGTCAGAGTGATTATGAAATATTGTTTAATTTACTGGGTAGTAGAGTCCTGTGTGATTTTGATGAATCGGACCTTTTATTTCTTCATTCCCTTTATTGTCTAGTGGTTAGTGCGCTCGAGTGGGTTGAGCGCCCTCTTGGTACCCATGTGAGAAGAAGTAACAACGTATAACACTGAGAGAAGTGTGTATGTCTGTGTGTGTGTGTGTGTGTTTGTGTGTGTAAATATTAGTGCACTGCAAACGATGCCTTGCTCAAGGGAGCAGGTCTGAAGACAAATATAGTAAACTGTCAAATGTATATAGGAATTTTGTGAATCCATAAATTCTTGTCATTAACTATAAATATTTTTTGTTATTTTGAAGTTAAAATTGTATTTCCAGACCTTTGGACTTGAAGGAATGTGGAGTTGAATCAATGAACCCCCACATGTTGAGTTGTTGCTGTGTGTGTGGTGTGTGTGTGTGTGTGTGTGTGTGTCTGTGTGTGGGTGAGTGGGTAGGAAGTCCTAGGACGGAACGGAAATAGATAGTATGGAGTTTTTATAAACCCGGCTGGTGTAAGTGAGTGTCAGAGACAGAGAAGGAGAGAGAGAGGGAGGTCTAGTCGGCCCACTCTAACTGATTATACTGCTATCGACAGGGACCCAGAAAAACAGGCACTCACTTTCCCCTTGATTGAATTAAACACCTTTTATGGGGCAAATCGATGGGAGGGGTGGCAGATGACGGGGATAAAGGGAGAGGAGAGCCGAGTGTTATGATATGTGGAGGCCAGATCTGTCTTTCCTCCCTCCCCTCGCACACACTCACACTCACCGGACGCACACACTCGCACACACAACGGCCCACAGACAGGTGAGAGGTCTGATGCCATGTTGTAATTCAGGCAAATCAATGCTTTTAAAGCATTTAGCCGTGCCTGGTGATGAAGTACAGTCAGAATAGACCCTCCAAGGCAATATATGTCCCAAACCCAAATCAATCATCGCACGCGGAGGCCGGGACGGTGCACTGAGTGGACAGAGGGGTGACAGGACTCCACTCCTCCATTCATTCATTTTATAGTTTGATCAAAGATGAATAGTAAAAAGAGGATTGCATATTAGACGCTCACTGAGGGGAAATACAGATGGGTATAGGCCTTTTCCCACCGCAGACATTTTAACTTGTCATAGTTGGAGTTCAATTGGAATTGATTCCATCATTTACACTTGTGCTCGTCCTCCAGGGACGTGTCAAAGTGTCAGATAAGAAGTTGATAATCCACACGAGCCGTGTTCTATATGTGCATCTCTGTTTAATGTGGTTTCATGACTTTATAACGTTTTGAGGAAAATATTTCTTTCACATATATGTTTGAAGTATCTTTGCCATGATGGATATACAGATCTTCAACATCCGTAGAAACTAGCATGACATCACCGAATAAATACGTTTAATTAAATTAAAAACAATAAAAAAAATGATTCATGCTGGTGAGTGATCTGCAAAGCCTGGTTTAACAGAAACCGGAACGCAATGAGAAGTAACACACACTAACCCATAATGAGACAGTGACAATTTTATTGGTCAGTGTCAAACCTGGCATTCTATTGGTTGGGGGAATGTTGACGGGGTTACTTCACAAAAACAGAAAGAGTAAGAAATCTGAGTGCAGACAAACAGCTTTGAGCAAATTTGCATGTGAGCAGTTGTTATCTTTTTTCAATTCAAGAAATTCAAACTAAGAGAGAGAACTGGGTTTAGAGTAGATCTGAATATGAAATGAAGAAATAATGTCCTCAAAATAAAAGACCATTGAAAGAAGACAGGAAAACAACATTGACTCATCTGTTTACTTTGAGTGTGAGTCAGAAACGGATATTAAAGTTGATTTCTATTAAATGACATGTTTTGAAGGGTTCATGCTGGAGAATATCCTAAAGGAGGGGGCCATAATAACAAGGGCTAGACTGCTCCTTTAAAATTGCTCCACCAGATTAGTATTGCGACTCTTCTAACCTACATTACCCACAGTATAACTCAAACGGGTTGGGTCAGAGATTCATGTATGTTGTGCTAATTAAGGCTCATTGGTCTCGAGCTGCTACCCTCATGGGGCAACAGAGTCTCCTCTGTCTCACTCCACTCCCACCGTTTTTGGGGTTTTGTTTTCAAACTCCAGCTCCGACCAACACTGACTCACTTGGTGCAACTTATCAGGGTTCGTTCAGCTCAGTCTGGAGCCACAAATGGTTTCATACAACTTTGTCCGTTCATAAACCGACTTTGATGTCTATAAAACGGTTGAGGGTTCTCTTTGCTATTGCAGATTGCACTGATGTCAGAAAGCAGCAACACCCCATTCCTCCAATCACTGATATCAGCCATGACAGCAGAGACAGGCAGAGTGACATCATCGCCACAAAACTGGCATAATCGATACGAACCAGGAGGCGGATCATTTAAAAACTCCCTTAATTAGTACAAACTCAACCGTGGCTCCGGGCCTTGATTTTTCACAGACCTCAATAGTTAGGAACAGGAGACAATGACCTCATGGTGCCACAGACACCCCCCCCCCCCCCCCCCCGCCTGCTGCCCCGTCCTAATCAGCTCCTCAGCCTGCACGCACTGTCCACTACGACCACATTAGTCACCAGCAGCACCCTAACACTGACCCCCACAAACCACCACGCTAACTCCGCGCTCTGGCTCGGCCAATCAACACTGCTGTCAACACTGGGCAAACCAATTAAAGTGTCTAATGAGCGTCTTGTATAACACTGACACGGCCATTAAAGAGCATTTAAAGAGAGTACAGGGGTATCAGGTGGAGGGCTGCGGGTGATGGTGTCATGGCTTATTAGTATTCAAGCAGCGTTTGGTTTCCATTAAGGCGGCGCTCACGCGCACCTCAGGTGTCTCGATGGAACCGACGGCGGCGGCGCGATGATTCACGCACCCGGGACTTTATAAACAGCTTTTACACCGATGAGAACAATCTCTCCTCATAAAGAGCACTTTTGATTTCATTTGCTCACACAGATGTATGCAAGAGAGAATAAATAAATAAAGTGTACGTGGAATGTGTTGGAGAAAACAGTGACTTGACAGTATTACACAGGCACTCAGTTTAATACCCAGCCATAATATTGCTGAGGGAACAGGCCCAAGGCGCTACTCTCTTTTATTAGTCATTCACTGGGATTACGGACACATTGCTTCCATTACCTAAGAGAGAGGAGCACAAGCCCCGTTCCCCGGGGGATGGCCAAATAATTCTCTCGCACAAACACACACACATACACACTCCCATTAACATACACTCTATGGACTAAATAGATTTCAGTGTCAGTGTGCAGACGTACAGAGACGCACACAAACACACTCAATCATTAAGATGAACACAGGCTTCTATGAACCCCTTTTACCAGCAGGATAATAGAATCAATACTGCATGTAAATAAATGGCAACTAAATAGATCCATAATAAAGTTGCTGAAAGACATTAGATCACAATGACTTAGTGAATAACATTTCTCCCTGTGCTGCTGTTTTGTCTGTTTGTTTCACTGCCTGTGGTTGTTTGTGTTCAGGTGTTGCTCTATGTGTGTTTCCATCGTGCCCTTACATGCAGTCTCTGAGTATGCAGAGACGAGTGGAGGTTACATAGGATCAGGTCAGATTTGCACACATTAAATCCACGTGTGCCCTCGCACGAACGTGCAGACACACAAACACACACACACACTTGCACACGCATTGGTCTTTCTGTCTGAGGAAAACTTGGCCCCTTACTCTAACCTTCATCATCAAAACTAAATGATGCACCCACCATTTATCCCAACCTGAACTCTTAACCTTCAAAAAGCACTTTTAAGTTTGGAGTTTTGAACAATCCTCACACTTGTCCTCACAACCACTGAGAGACACACACACACGCACACGTACGTTGGGTTTTGTCAGCGGCGATGCAATGAGCCTGATGGATGGCAACAGAGAAAAAAAGGATGGACAGATGAATTTGATTTGTCTTAATGCAGACAAACCGGGAGGTGGCGGGGCCCTACATCAGCGCATTACGAGCACAGCCGTGAATGCATGTATCAAGGTAAATCAATTACCAATCGATACCATTCTTCAATTTGCATAAATCACAGTGTTTTGAGCAGCATAAAGCTCCCCCTCCTCCCCCTCCTCCCCCTGGTCGCCTCTGTTTCAAACGGAGTGGGGACGCTCTTCACCTTCACTCTCTCAGTCCATCATCCCTCCATCTCACCTCGCACGCGGCCCGACTTTGATGTGACATTGCTTACAAAAGAATGTAATGTTCTCATGGGGACGGAGAGCCGCATCAGCCCATTACGCTGTTCTATTTTCAGTTCGGATGAACACGCCTCTCTTGACCTTAAGAAAATACTCTTTCCAGACCGATTTACAGTCGGAATAAAAGTTCTTTCCAAATTAAAGTTAACAATATCACTTGTTAACTTTAATTTAAGGCAACTTCATTTCTTCCTGTATCTCCAATTGTTAAGTTGGTAAACTATTCTTCTCTTTACCGTGTACTATATTTTACAAATCAAAATAAACGAAAGTGCTTAATTAACAAATAGTTCATTATGTATATATTCCCATGATTGTAAAGCAGTTGATGTTAAACTGGGGTTATGACTCCACAGCAGGTGATTCTGAGTGCGTGAGACACTGTTCATTGGTCATAAGGAGATAAGGCAAAACAAAACAACGTATGTCCCCTATGTTTTTTCTCTATTTTTCTGTGTGACATTGAAATATTGAATATGTCTAATATGTTAAAAAGAAGGGAACTGCACTCTGGTTAAACTGCTCACTACACGTTCACTCTGTGACGATGGATCGCGAGTTGACGTCACAACTCAAATGAGAAACACTGATTGATTATGAGGGACAGAATTGCAGAAAGGAAAGAGGAGGAGAACAGGCTGTACGTAAAGCTCAGCACAGAGAGTGAGATGAGAGCAGCAGCAGCTTTTCGGACGTGCACCTGTACGGTTTGAAAATAGCCACAAACCATCTACGCCGGTTCTATGTTTGTCTATTGTGATGAGAAATTGTGTGCAGCTGCAAGAGCTGGATCAAGATATCCATCTGCAGTTTAAATTCTCAAACCCTCAGTGCCTCACATTTGTGTCCTACACAGAGAGCGGTGGAAAACAAACAAACCAAAACACAGACTGTTCATCATGAGCTGAAATTCATGTTCAAACATGTGTCATTGAATAGAGTCAGGATGAATGAGCAGGAAAACACGAGCGGGGGAAAGCAGCTGCCTGTTGACATCGGTTCCCAGAATTAATGTGTCCCAACAAATCTTGCTTTTTTATATCCGCCAGTGCCATAATGTGCTTTACTCATTAGGGCTGATACTTAATGATTGACACCCAGTTAAAGTGCACACTGCAGTGCATCGCTTATCATGACCTGCTCTCGGGCACCACATGCACACACGTATTCATATTTACTCTCTTAAACACACAAACACCCACACACGCACCCACTCTCCAAACCCCCAACGTGGGCATAAATTTTTCCAGCTGTGACTTAAAAGACAAATAGCCAATAAAAGTGCCAGGGGTGTTCACACATGCATTTCTGGCACAATCAAATCAATTTCCTCTAAGTAGCCATAAACATGTTCTCTTTTAAAAGGTGTGAGAGGGGTCCCATTATCCCTCGGCCCCCTGGCGTGCTCCTCCACCCCTGAGGTCTCTCCGCAGGGGTCGGCATCAAGGCCTAATCTGTCTCAGTCCGCCAGGCCCATGAGCAGCTCTCTCAGACAGAGAGCGCAGGAACTCGGCCACATCTGAGCCTTCTGATCACAAGCCGACGTCCATTAATCAGTAGCAGGCAGCACAGTGACAAAGAGATTGCCTGGCAGGGGGTTAGAGTCCAGGGAGTTGCCGGAGTCCTGCTGGAGGGTCCAGGCTGTTCCTCAGGCCTGCGGAGGTCTTCATGAGGGACCAGACAAGGGGCTCTGTTGTGGTCGGAGTAATTAATCAACAACTGGGACTGAGCCGTGATTTTACAGATTTATCAGACTTCTCAAATCTCTAAGATCTATGATCATGCCACTTTCTTGTCTGTCCCTCTTGCACCAGTGGTTGCCCCCATTGTAATGCAGTTACTGTAGCAGCTTGTGGGGGGGCACTGAGACTACAATTACCCTGGTTGTCCTTCCCGTGGTGAATTATTGTAATTGTAATTGACTATAACCACTTTTTGCATATAAGGCCCATGTAAAACACTCCACCCCCACTTTGGAACAGCTCCCCGTGCCCCCTCTTGCCTCCATCTTCACTGTCTGCTAAACCTTGGGCCTCCAGCTTACACTCATGGGAGTTGACACTCAGTTCCTACAAATCCAGTTAATATTCAATGGCTCATTAAAGATTGATTGTGAGCTGTAAAGGGGGAAATCACACACATGTGAGAGCACAAACTCCTTCCTTCAGCTTGTAATTATACTTTATGGAAGAGGTCGAGCCGATCCCCTGGTCCTTGTTATTGAAGGTTAGGGATGTGTAAACCTGCATGGTGGGGACCATGGCCAGGCCCAGGTCGACCCGGACCTACCCAGGCCATAAACGTCAGGCCGGGGCAATCAGGCACAGGATTGCCCCCCTGAGAGAGCAGTTCATTTCTACTGCTGAAATATTTAGGAGTCTGAGCCTGCCCTAAGAGACTAGAAGTAGCAAATCTAATACACAGCGGTGCGGATGAGCGTGAAGGAGTAATCCCTGCACATCCTGGCCCAGGTGAGCTTTGTTAATGCTCAAGTAAATTACTGCTAACGTTGTGACAAATGTATGTTTGGCAAGCATCGCCGCAAACTGGCCGTATTTCAATAACAGGCATTTTCCCTATTATTTCCTCCAGTTTACTAATTACTATTTATGTTCAATTTAAGTTTTCAAATGAGTCTGTCGTTTATTCTGTCTTGGTTTCTTTCCTTTCCTTTCCTTTCCTCTCGCTCGCTCTCTCTCCATCCGCACTCCTTCCCCCAGACCCCCGTGACCCTGGCAGTTTCCCAGGAGTCCCTGGCCTAGGCAAACGCCACAAACACAATTTCCGTAATGTCATTTGCAGCGTGGATGAAGGAGAGAAAGTCCTGGCTGTCAAAGCCATCTCAGCGTTGCGTCGGAGGAAACACGAGCCGACACATGACAGATTCTTAGCTTTGTACAAATGGACAGCTCCCCGACTCCCCTCCCTCTCACCGCCCGGCTCCTCCACCCAGCAGCACCTTATTCCTCTCTGCCCCTGGAGCCCACTCCCCCCCCCACACCCACCTCGCCCTCACCCTTTCCCCCTAAGAGTGTCACTCCCTCGCTCTCGCCATGCCAAACGGGAAGAAATTACTGCATTATTAAGTGTGTGGAGACTCGAGTCATCTCATCAGATCTAATTTAATCGGGCTCTAATACATTTAATAAATTGATTGTGAATGTGTGTTGTATGTGTACGAAAATCCACATTGCTTAGGGTTTTTTTCTCTATATTTGCCATTTTTTCGTTTATGGTCCATCTCCAGGAAACTCAAGCTTTTACCTCGTCCTGCCGGGCATCATAAAGAAAAGGTGTGAGCCTCTCAATCATCGGCGCAATCAATGAAGATGATTGGACCAGTGAACAGGAACACATTGGGTTAACACCTCCAACCTGCTCTGCACCTGATGTGACCCACAGCCACCCGGAGCGCGCTCACATCCCATTTGTCACTGCAGTTTTCCCCGGGACAGGGGGATAAGATTGAATGGGCCGCCATGGAAATATGATTTTCCGTACGCATTGTTAACTCACCGGGGAGAGGCTTTTGCCAAATTCTATCAAAGTGTGCAACTGTGTATTAAATGACTATCAAAAGGCCGGCCATCATTTTTCATGCCATAACCATGGTGTGGCCAAGGAATAACCCCTCTATGATCACAAAGAGGACTATTGCTATTGATGCGCTGTTAAAATGTGGTGACAGCGGATATGACAGCGCCTCAGACAAATAGAGGCGAAACAGTGCAGTCCTGGGGAGTATATCAGGCCTGTGTGGCGCGTGCAGAGGGCTGGGTTAATATAGCCACTTGCTCTGCACGCAGATGGAGGGGAGACCTCCGAGTTATTTTCTTCCCACGCTACAGCCACATGTTTGGAGCTCCGCTGTAGAGATCCATATGGAAGCAGGTGGGCGCGGGGGCCATGAGTGGGCGAGAGGGGGTCCCCAGTGGGCGGCGGGTCATGGATCTCGGGGTTGATGAAACATCAGAATCTCCCCCAGCAGAGAAAGGAGGCTGAATGTGGTCTTCAGTGTGTAGGAAGAGGGCTGGTTAAAGTTTAACTAGCCCCATCCTGTTCCCCACAACTCTCCGTCAGCCAGCCAGAGCCGGGCCCCCAGCCCCACAGCCTCCACCCCCCGACCCCCACCCTGTTAGGGACAGAAGTGATGGATAGCCCCTGTCATTGTGCCCTGTGAGGGGAGCACTGCAAAGAGGGACCCGCACTCCTTGTTAATCTGACCCTCTGAGCCAGAGTAGACAACGCAACACATTATGACAACCCCCCCTCCACAACGCAAAAAAAGGAGAACACATGGCATGAAACTCCACTCACACGCCTACATGCGAGCCGCGGCACTCTCCCCTTTTCCTTTTTACTCAGCCTGTTTTCACCCCCGGCTCCATAAACCACGACAGGAATGCCTCTAGAATCTGGGTGCGTTTGGCGAGGGAGTATAAAAAGAACCGAGAAAGTTGGGCAGGAGGAGAAAAATGAGCGGTGGAGGAGAGGGATGGCGAGCAGCTGTGTGGAGTGACAGGACGCAGTGAGGATGACTAATGGTGCTGGATGAACTCGTGATATTGACGAGTGATCAGTCATATGCTGATGCCATCTCTGCCCCGGACCCAGTGTTCCAAAGCTGCAGGGTGATGTAATGTTGCCGCTGGTCTCATTTTAAATAAAATACTTTAGCTTATAATTCGCTTACAATGAACTAAATAAAATATTTCATCTTAACACTGTGAGTTCTGTGGGTTATATACACGTATGCAGTCAGTAACGCCACTCATGATCAAAAGTTTGAATTTTTAAATCAATATATAATAATCAATACATTTTTTTTGTAAGTATTTTTTGTTTTAATTCATTTTCATCGTTTACAAATGAGAAAAACATCAGTTAAAATGGCGGGAATTCTCCATCTAAACTCAGGTATTCTCTCAACCTGATGGAAACACGGTTTTAGTTATTAAGCAAAAATTGAAAACCAGACACTGGCTCTAATATCCAATTAAAGTCTGTTCAGATGATGACAAAACAAATAAAACTACGCCAATTTGTAATGGCCCTCCCCTTGATTATTATATGTTTCCCTCGGGGAGAGCTGGCAAAGTTAATTTTACCGGTTTGTTAGGGGAACAGGATGTCAAGCTCTCACAAGGAAATATAATGATGCGAAGGACATGGGTCAAGTTGAACATTTGGAGGAAGAAAAAAAAAATCCTGAATCTGTTTTCCTTCGTTGTGTGACAGTGGGGTCAGAGCCCCACCCATCTGGGTCTAAACTGAAGACATGGGGTGTTGGAGGGGACGGAGAGGGGCTCCACACTGCCCGAGTTGGGGGACCTGATCACGGGTGGATGTGTGTGGGTGGAGGGGTCGACGCACACACACACGCTCCACCTCTCTCAGCTGACTCTGAGAATATGTTTGCGTGGGACAAGTCCACCAAGACCCATCCATCAACCGGGTCCAAATACGCCCTGCGCCACTGTTGACACGGGGTTAACAACTTGACACTGACAGAGGTGGGCGAGGCCCGCGGCCGAATGGAGAGTGAGACAGAGAGAGAGATGGATTGGACTGTGATCGACATTCAATTTGAATTATTGCAAACATTTCCATTTAGCAGGAAACGGAGTGGATTGTGATGTACACAAGCCGCTGGACACGTGGGAGCGATTTTCAGAGAAACTGTTTGATCAAAACCGTTTGCACACAAATTGCATCAATTTCCAGCGACTGGGCCCGATGCTGCAGAAGTGAAAACAAGTGGTGATGTGTCTCCCGGTGACCTTGTCTTTACTTCAGAGTTTTGCTCCTGGACTGAATAGAACAGCTTGTCAACCTGGCCCGACAGATATGAGTTATGTTGGAATTGTTCACGGAGACATTAAACTGCCTTCCCCTCAGTAATCACCATGCATTATTACACATTAAACATGCACTAATGTACGAGTGATCAATTTTGTGGTAAGACAACAACCAGAAAGTGATTAAAAACTTTTAGGGGGCATTGATTTAAAAACTACTTTGCGGGCTGTGTGGAAAAAAAAAGCGAGCCGTACTTAAAGTAAATCGAGGCCGGTGAACCGGTGAACTGGTCAGGATGCCGGGAAAGTTCCCTTCCACTGGAGGCAGAGAATGTAAAGTAAATGTGTGAGTAGCTGTGGCAGGGATGCAGGTGGAGGAAAACGCGAGGGAAATGTAGCGTAATCTCAGCCTCAGCCACGTTATCGGCTGGGCTTCTTAACACAGGGGCCAATTTAATTGCACTTAAAGCCGAATGGCAGAACATCAATCTTGATGAGTGGATCTGCATCACAGTTCTCCCAGGCCAATCTATCACTATCTATGCCTCTGGGTAGCCCCCCCCCCCCCCCCCAACACTAACACACTCATACATGCTCATACTCCCTCGCCGTCCCATCTGCACGTTCCCATCATCATCTCCCTCTCTCTCTTTTTTCCATAAAGCCATAGGCTTTTACTTCTATTGTTTGAATGATGGAGCACATTTTGAAAGAAAAGTTCATCACCAGAGCAGGACGGCTATAATCTATACTTTTCTCATTATAAACAAATCCCATGAAAAGGCTCCTGTTAGTCCGTCTCTCAATACTTCCTGACCTGCCACTCAGTGTCAAATCAATTTATTTAGTGAAGACATTAATATTTACAAACACATCACACATATTTACTTTCAATAAAACAAATGAGATGATTCCCTAAATTAACTGTAGTTTTACACCAATGATGCTCAAACAGGAGAAATTTGTGAATTTGTTAGGGATTATTTTTGGGGGAGCTCAAATATTTACAGCAGCAATAGGACAGTGTTTGTTGGAACAACTAAAAAAAACAACGGAGCTCTGTGGCACAGAGGAATAAGCTGTATCAGGCTTTGGAAACACACTAAATACTTTTATTGGATCGGTTTATTGTTGGTTTTGGCATTTTCATGGGATAGACAATGACACTAAGAACTAGAATAGCACTCTGTGGAGCGCATACCTCTGCCAAGGCCCAAAAGGTCCCTCAAATTCTGTCAAGCAAGTTTGGTGGAAATCTGCTCAGTAGTTTTTGCGTAATCCTGCTGACAATTTAATGTACATTCTGATATAAGGTCTGACCCGTACAGTTCTGAAAAATACGAGTTACAAAGCCGCACATCTCCACATCCACCAGAGAAGTAAACTTAAGGGAAATAGACACAGGCATTAGGGGCTGAAGCCAGGAGTTCTGTGGTGAGACAACTGTAACTACCTCCTGTGCCATAAGCATCTTGAACTCTTAGTGGCTATGGAACACTTAAATACATCAAGGCCATAAAGCATAAAGAGGACTTGAGAGCGAGGGACAGAGCCTGCAGACGAGTAATGATCCCTTAATGTGGTGGCCCCTCTCTCTCAACCTCTCACTCTCGTTCTGCCCCCCCCCCCCCCCCCCCTCCTCCTGCCACTCCCAACTGCTACATTAGCAGGGATAATAAATGAGACTCCGGCATCACAAGCATAAACTTTTTATGACCCACCTACCCAGCCTTATCAAATGTGGATGTGATTCCCTCGCCAGGTGACAGATGGAGAGATGGATGGACAGTCCTGGAGAAAGTGATGGACTGCAAAGAGGGGGAAGGGGGGGGGGGGGTTAAGATGCTTTTCAGGTGGACATAAATAATTATTTAATAATATGTGCGTGAAGGGGTGATGAGTGGAGAAGTAGGTGGAGGACGTGTTAAATGTAAGGCAGAGGAATAAAAAATGAGAGTAGGATGAGGCGGATGAGGAGTGGGAGGATGGTGTCCTGCGTGTTGCTGTGGGGAGCTGCTCTGAATGGACTGGGAAGATGGAGTGGACAGGCTCTATGGGCCCAGTGAAAGGCGCCTTTCTCTTCTACATGATAACTTTGATCCCTCCTGTTTCCACACACCAGTCAGCAATATTGTTTGGCAGCAGTGGGGTAATACTTTAACCAAGTCCTGGTGTGTAGAGACGAGGGAAGGGGGAACACCCAGCCCCCCCCCCCCACCTCTACTCTTTTGACATGAGAAGATCCTAAATCTGTTCATGTCAAAAGACATCATCTGTCATTATCTCTGTCAACGATTTTACAGTAACAAGGAGAAAATATATAAAGAACTGAATATATCCATTACAAAATAAAAAAGTTAATACAAGTACAAGTACCAGGAATTTTTGCATGTACAGTATAATAGGAAATTTGTAATATGAATAATTACATTTGACATTTTATTTGGCTGCAATTAGCATTCAAAAGACTGAAAGATTGTGACAGGTCAAGTAAAAGTTTATTTATTGGAGCACATTTGAAAGAACTACAGGTTAACCAAGTGCTAAACATACAAAAATAAACAATAAAAAAAATATATATATATATATATAAAGAGAGAGAGAGAGAATAAATAAATAAAGAAATATAGTGCAAAAAGCCATGTTATACATCATAAATATTTGAGAATCAGAGTATTGCATGATATGAATTCCAAGTCTCAATTTCCTTCTTTTAACTCTTAACTCTTTTAACACAACTCTTCTTTTACTTTTATAATTTGTATGCATAATAATAATTATAATAAAAACAAGAACAACAACAATGATAATTATAATATAGTATTTGTCAAGTACAAATGTATCAGACAAAGATTGTAAAGTTGCACCTTTAATCTTTAGCAGAATCTTAAGACACATTTCTGCAAATCTCACAGTTTTGGATTCATAGAACAGTGATATGTGTTGTACACTGATTGATTCATGTGCATTTAAATCCATTATTTTTTTAATTACTGATCAAGTTACAGTATTATATAGTTTTCTGCTGAGATGCAGAACTCACATGTGAGTTGCTGTAACCATTGTGCCATGTTTAGCTGTATGACTGATAGCGTGGATCCCTGCTAAACATGTGTGACATGTGGTTTTTGTTCTGCCTCATTAACGAACGGCCCGAGTATGAAGAGATCAGATTAAAGGTAATTAAAATGACAAAAACACACCATCATTCCTAATGCAGCTGTAATGACGGCCTTAGTGTAGCTGCATTTCCAGCCCTCTCCACCTCTTCTTCTCCTCCCGTACCCTCCCTCTGCTCATCCCTCTCTCCCCAGCTCAGCTCTGGCTACAGAATCATTAACCTGGCTCTGTGAGTAGGATGTGCTGACAGAACACTCTGCCATTGTGCTTCCTGTCATCTTCAGGAAATCAGGGCTTCCCCCTGCTGTCGAGGTAAAGCACCACCGGGTGATGAGTGATGCCAATCTCTCATATTGTTCTTCTGTTTCTGTGTCGAGCCCATTCTCTTTAATTCTCTTTACTCCTTCCTACAAAACTGATGATACAAAAACTGTGTTTTAGTAAAGTATGGAGTCCAGAGGAATCCCAGATTCTGTGCGGCAACTGAACCACATATTTAACACTGGATTATAATTTAATTTAACTCACCAATTTTCAAAAATATATTCCCCAGAGAGTCTTTAATATTGTATACAATCCAGCATGAGAAATTAACAAAACATCTAACATTTTCAAGTAAAACGGATAATTAGTACAATTAGTGTTTAAAGCAGGACTTCTGAATTGCATGGTAATGTCAGGTGTTCCTATCATTTTGCCCACCCCCCCTGTGTTTGCATGTGTGTGTCTGTGTGAACGCCCGGCTGCAAGTGATGGAGTGGGTATGCTCTGTCACGGGCAGCGCAGAGTTGACGCTTCCTTTACATGGCAGCTGCAAGGCTCCAGTGATGTATCAGAGTCAGCAGAAGCATTGATCAGAACTAAGGTTAATCATTGCTCCGGGAATCCAGAGGAGACAGAGGCTGCCTGGGGAGAAGTAAGCCAAGAGAGTGGGCGGCTGCACCACAGGAGGCCTGTGGCGCTACAGTAAAGGAATGCTGGCACGGAGACATGAACACTTGTCTGTTGATCTCACTGTCCGATTATCAGCTGATCATAATAATACAAGAAATGGTCCTGAGCTGGTTTGAAGACCTGGGTCTCTGTGTGTGTGAGTGTGCATGAGGCAGGGGCTGCAGGGACCGGCTACTCTACCCCTTTAAATGGACGGACTTCCGAAAAGCGGGCAACGTGACGCCGGATCTGTGCTGCGTCTACTCAGCAGTACCCATTCACTCCCCTGAGCTGGGGAGTTAATAATTCAAAAGAGAGAGGGGGAGAGAGACCATAGGCCTGAGTGTCAACAGGGAGAGAGAGAGAGAGAGAGAGAGACAGAGACCAGTGAAAGTGTGGAAAAAGAGACCACAGCGGGAAGCAGGGAGACAGCCGAGGGAAATAAAGAAATATTCCAAGTATATAACTTTGGAAACTGAAAACATTCAAACTGACCCATAGACACTAGCATAGGCCTTTCCCTTTCTCCAGTCTCCAGCCCCCCCCCCCCACCCCTCCTCTCCATCCTCTTCTCCTCTCACTACCCGTCCCTCTGGGATGACTCTTCCCTGTGACCTGCACCGTCACCACCATCCCCGTTGCCAACATCAAAGTCCAGGATGTTCTCCCCAAGAAACGCACACGAGGATACGAAGGAAGCACACGCGAATACCCACAAATAAGTAGCAGCGCAAACACACTCGCACATTGCACAGATACTTGAAGGAATGCCAGCAATGCCAGTAGGAAGGATGAGGGGCAGTGGGAATACAAAGAGGTCCAGCTCCTCTGAGGCGAGGGAAAAACAGGGCAATAAAACCGTCACGCCGAGCCAAGAATCTGCTGATGGCACTGAACATATACGCAAGTTCAGAGAGACAAAGGGGAATCTGTCAAGCAGATAAAGCCATCACTTCTCCTTTTTCGTCCCTGGTTTTGTCCAGGGGCGTCCCCCTTTCACCTCCCCTCTTCCCCGCCAACACTTGTCAGGCAAGAGAGTCATTAATGTTTAGCTGGGCAGTGATGGCAGCGCTGACAGCACTCATCTGTCTAAGAAGACAAGATGAGAGCGGGACAGCCCATCACTTAGAGGGAGAAATGAGGGGGGAGAAGGGGAATTTGAGGCCGTGGCTGGACAGATGGGAAAGGTACACATAGTTTTTTGGGGATTGAGATTTTTAAAGTTTACGTCACCAAGGTGCAGGGTATAAAATGATACCATTGTCATCTTTACACCCTGCACCCCCCCCCCCCCACCCCTTCCTTTTCTGTCTTTCCATCCATCCACCTACACAGCCCCCGCCTCCCCACCCACCCACTCCCCCTCCACATGCTTGTCAGCAGTTTGATTCAGTACCTGCAGGTTAGTTACTCATTGAGCTGAGAAGGGACCAGAGCCAGTGGAGGTGTATGGACGGCTGTCTACGGGCAATCACTTCTTGTTTGGGGGAGCGGCTGGCGTTTTGACTGACAGATCTGCCTGTGTCATCCATTCCCATCCTATAAAGACACAGGACACAAAGCACAGGAAGTGGAGGGAGGTAAACGGCCGTGAATATGAATGGTACACTACAGGGGCGGTTAATAATTGGGAAGTGTTGGACTATTAATCCGGGAGACAAGGCAACGTTGGGTTTGGGTCGGCTCTGACACTACAGCCTCTACTCCTGGATACAAAGTTGATCCCATGATGACGCTATTGAAAGTCCTATCAAAACCATAAGTGCAGTAAGAGAGCGCATACTTCCACCAAGGCTTTTACGCCCTATTTTAAGATTTTAAAGTTACAACAATTCGTTGGTCCGGATTCCGCTCTAAAATCAAATATGTTCTTTCTTGGGTTTTGTTCCGAACCTCGTGGAAATCGGTTCAATGGTCTTTGCGTAACTTTTCACCGAGTGGCATTTAAAACACAGCCTCCTTTGAGGAGGTAATAACAACTTATTTTTACTTAAATAATGCCATTATACATTATACTCTAAATGATGTTATACTTACTGTTATACTTTCTAAAGCGCTGATCAAACACGGTGCATCAGAACAAACTTTCTCAGATTACTAATCAATTCCGTTTTAATATCTTTGTGCTGCATTTTTTTTTTTCATGTGAATCAACAATTCAACAGGATTGTATTCTTTAGTATTTATGGCCAATTAATATCTTAGGGGTATGATCACTATTTCGTGCAAGATTTTAAGATCTGCAGCAATAACAGCAGCACGCGAGTGTTTCCCTCCATCTTTGCGGATACGTCAGAGGTTAATGGAGAAGGTGCTTTGACTGCCGTGACAAGTTAAGTAGAGGGAGCGGGACCATTGTCTTCCAAATCAGCTGTCAGTGGGTTTCTGCTGTCAGCAGTTTGACTCACTACCTGTCTGGTTAATCATCAACCTGCTCTGAGCCGCGAGCTGCTGGAGGTGTACGGCCCACCACCACCGTGCCCCCCCCACCCCTTACCCCTTATCATTGCCACAACAGGACAACATGTGATTGACAGATTAGCAAGCACTGGCGCTTTTTCCAAAGAAAGACGGCGTGGAGAGTCGTGATTGGAATTGAAGGAGGCTGAAAAGGGAAGCGTGAGGTAGAGGAGGCGTGTGTTTGCGTGGGAAGGCTGGGGGGGGGGGGGGGGGGGGGGGGGGGGGAATACAGGTCAACAGGTCTTATCTAATGCTGAGGAATATAAAGATGTGAGGGTATTTGTGTGAAGTGAAAGTTTGTAGCAGTGGAAGTGGAACAGACAGGACGAGAACATTCACAGGACTGTGCTGGTGCAAGTGCATGGTTCAGGTAGGCTACCTGATAAATACATAATTATCTCAAACTAATCAAAGCTGAAATTGTATGACTCTGTCCTCAACTATTTTCATAACTGTGCAGCTGTGAAACAAACATTCTAAGAGTATCTGAACAGCGGTGTTCTCTCTCAGGGCCTGATGGACGAGGATGACGACTCAGGGATTTGCAGGAACAGAGGCTTCCCTTTGAAAGTGAAATTGCCTCCCCTATTGGACAATAACGCTAATACAACCATATACACCCCCCCCCCCCCCCCCCATGATAGGTTAAGCCCACTGTGGTCCTCTCCCCCCTCCTCTGATTCCCTCATGCACCCCCACCGAGGTTTGATTTCAAATGGAAAAATTAATGGGAGAATAATAGCCTTGGGCCTCGCTCTCTTCCACACACACACATCTTAGTTGGTCTACAGGGGGACACACACACACAGAGAGAGAGAGGGTGGGGGATAATATTTAGATCCATTCGCCTCACTTGGCCCAGCTATTCCACTGTGACACAAGCGCACACACCAGTGCATGAGCGCACACACACCCACATACACCAGGGACTTTTTCGCTTACACCTTAGAGGGCTTAACTTTCAAATATTAGTACAGTGCAGATTTCAAATAGATAAATAAATAAATGAGGATGCAATGATTAGCAATTCTCCTGATAGTTATCAACGTGTTTCATATTCATTTTCACTTCCAGGAGAACATTTCTGCAGAAACAGGGATTTTGAGAACTTTCCAAGCTTTCAGAAAGGCCACGGAAAAGTGGTGCAAAGAGTTTCACCTCCACGTTGTTTACAGCCACTACAGGGAAGCTTCTGGATCATTTGGTTGAATTTCAACAAAACAGATCTAATAATGGTTCTTCTCCCCCAACACATTGCAATTTGTTAATGGTAAAGTACACAGAGTATAGTGTTAAAGACAAGTGTACATATAAACTGTGTTATCCTTGTAGTTCTGAGTACCTCTGGCATATTACTGGGATATTTGAGAGGGCACACACACACACAATGTGCAAGTCTCACTTCAGCTGATACAGGGCCATGTTGGTTGCAGGCATTATAAAATCAAAGTTAAGACTCGTCGCTCTTAGGCTATAGCAACACAAGAAGTGTGTGTGTGTGGCTGGGGTGGGTGGGGGGGTTTGGTTGTTAGGAGTTTAAAAGCGGAAGAAGAGTTGGTGTAGAACCAGGATTGATGTCAGGGAAGCCCACTGGCACTTTCCGTTCAAACATTAGAGAGGACTGGCCTGCCGAGCGGCAGGATTCCCGCTCTTCCTGTTTCTCCTTACTTTGAGGAATTTTGTACTGTGAGCAAACTCCCAGTGCTCTTCTCACACGCCCCACGACTCACCACAGATACCTGCCTCAGCATAAACTAGAGGGATCGACCGAAAAGAGAGAGAGAGAACTTTCCAGGCATTTGAGGAGTTCCCGTCCTTTGTCACCCTTCACAAAACTACATTTCACTCTTTTGCTGTTAGATAAATATCCTCGCAATGAACGCACCAGGGTGATGGATATTCCAAAAGGTTATTCTTGGGTGAGTCATTGCAGAATGTTCCCTGTGATACGTGTGATACCAGGAGGAAGAACATCTCTCTGGACCTGGTTCAAACGGAAAGGTCTGAGGACTGCTGCCAAACACCAGCAGACAGACAGAGAGGAGCTGTCTGAGTGTGCACGGGGCCAGTGGGGCCTCCAGAATTGTGCAATTTCAACAAAAGAAGAAAAATATTGACGGAGCTTATGATAGTTTCACGAGTTCAAATTTCTTGCCTTTAATCAGTTGAGACAGCGGGAGGCCCGAACTCACAGGTTCATGGCTCTCGCTCACTGCGCCTTGATCGGGTGGAAGGAGGAGGTTTAAACACATAAGAAAACAAAAGGCTGGTGGAGGGGTGTCTGAGGTGGAGTGATGCTGCGACACACTTCTAAAACCAGCCACCGTCCCCACGCCTCTCGCTCTGCGCCTTTGGGTACATGTAGCATTAATTGCTGCCTCCACGGAGCCTGCAGACTGCGCACACCATCTATTGCTCGCATCAAAGAAACCACATGCTGAACTTTATGAAATTTTTATTCAATGTGTTCACTTGTCTTCCCCTTTTCCCTCTTTCTTCCTATTCCTATTCCCCACCTTGCCCCCCCCCTCCCCTGCCTTTTTTTTCCTTCTTCTTTTTTAGCTCCGCCACCAAACAGACAAGAAAGACTTCTCTCTCTCTCTCTGCCATATTTTTCAGCTCGACTTCCTTCCTGCCCAGAAGCGCTCAAGTATCTCGTTAGTTCTCTCACAGCTAACATCTCTCCTCTCTCTGCCAGGAGCAAAAACCTGATTGGGGAGAGGGGGGGGGATAAAGAGAGGAATGGGTGGGGGGGACTACATCCAGAAGTTTGGTGGGTGAGATTCTCCGTAGAGCTAAAGGTGAGAGACTGTAATATCATTTAACTACAGTAATTACAGAAACAAGAGGCGCACAAAGGAAACGAGTGGAGATGAGAGGGTTTTCTCTCCCTGTGGACAATGTACACCGAAGGGCCCGAGTTTCATCATTAACTGTGCACAGATACAAGTGCAAAAAAAACACATTGCAATGATCATTGTAGGTGTGACAAGAGCGCCGTCCTGATTTCTAATGCATGGACAAAAGTCTGTATATTGCTTGTGTCATTTAATAGATTTCACAATTTGTTCTTTTCAATAATACACACCTTTTTCCTATTCGCCCGTTTGACACTGGAGCAAATCAAGAGATTCAACTGATGACATTACGCTCCCTTTAACCGCCCTCTCTCTCTCTTTCTTTCACACACACACACACACACACACATTGGTCATCCATCAAAGCAGCGAGTGTTGTTTCTTCCCCCCACAAGTCTCATACACACAGGTATAAATCACTGTGCCTGATTTCTGGGGCCAGGGTTTAAATAATTAAAGAGGTTTAATTTATCAGGATTTAGCACCCCCCCGACAGTAGGGCTGACAAAAGAGAAGGAGAGATATATTAGAGAAAGAAAAAAAAAAAGGTCATCATACATGAGAAACACATACAGAAATTATTACACATTTTACTGGAGAGAATAACGGACACTGAGGCCTAAGTGGCACCAATGACTAAAGTGAGAAGGCATTAAGTTTCTGCTCTAGAGCTACTTGATCTGGGTGAATGCAGTTTTTATTTACCTGGTGGTCGAAGACAAATGCAATGCATCCGTGCGTGAAGACTTGTGCTACTGTATATGGTCAATTACAAGTTATTGGAAAACAACACTGATGTAAAACAAGAGACACATTTTTCTCATTTTAAAAATTGAAATACACACATCTAGCTCAAATAAAAAGCAAAGTCAGACAAATTTCTCATTACATCACATGCCGACAGTATTTGTAAGGACACAAATAATAAACTGTCAATTCTTTTTTTTTTCTTCACAACCGTTGGCAGTGATGTTAAGGAATATGATTGTTTTCTTTCTTTTTTTAAAAGAAGGATTCCGAGACATTCGAAATGAAAATAAAAAACACACAACAGTAGGTACAGTAAAAGTCATATCACGTCATCGACTGTTTAAAAAAGGTGAAGAAATGGTTATTCTGCTAAAACTATAACATGTAACTCCACCAAATCCTCCGTTTCAAAAGACCAGTGACAGCTCATTTGAGCCGAGCACATTGTTTTTAGAATGAAATCTGTGTTGAGTTATGTCTTGCAAATCGAGCAGGGAGGCTGGTGAGAGTCAGCGCTGTCATTCATCGACCTGCCAGAGAAGGGACTCTACTGCCCTCCTATGGCCACTCGCGTGCAGAAGAACTCTCACCAAATAAAACAGAGAATCACAGGCGCTGACCGTGCGGGACACTGAGGGTTCACCTTGTATCGGTTGGTTCAGGGGATGAAGTATTAGCCCTATGCGTTTTGGAAGTCAGAAACAAGATCTACCAGCAGGCACAAAGACATGTGGGAGAAACATTACAATAAAGCAAACAGCCATGTCAGGCTTTGTTCGACCCTTGTATTATTTATTCTTTCCAGTAGATCTCTGAAAACAGAGAGAACACATACTCTCTCACACACACGTCACCCAGACACAACATAAAAAAAACACAGAGCTTCCATCTGCTAATAAACCAAAAATAAAAAAAACCCTCTTCTCTTTTGAGAGTTAACATGCATCGTCACTCTTGAGTATTTTATTATATATTACCGTTAACATCACTTGACCGATGACTTCACTGAGTGAAGCTCGTTGTTTGCTGGCAATAGTTAGCCACGTAGTGGTCAAACCCTTTCATAACATCAAGTATTGATTTTAATCACAACTTTGGAAGTTTTTGGCTATATGACACCAACATGTCATCGATGAACAGCTTCAATAAACATAGTTTAATAGATATTCAACAAACTATCAAATCTACAGACTCAACTCATGGGGGAAGATAAAAGATTATCACACCAGAAACACTGTATCCTAAATCAAACAGTACAATATGCTTCTTGAACCATATTGCTTGGTTTATTATCTGTATAATAAACCTAATAGATTTAGTTACAATACCAATTCCCTGTGAAACTGATTACCCATAGTAATACAGTACCAACAACCTTATGATCGACGAATGATGATTTAAGTGTGTTGCTTGGTCTTCTCAAGACTTCACAATCTACCCTTCACGTCACTGGATCCCTGCTCTGACGGGTTGGTCCTCACGCTCTAGTTGTCCAAGAGGGAGCGCTGTAGAGCCTCCTGGATCATCGTGTGCTCATCTGTAGAGTAGTCCTGCAAATACAAGATTTCAAATAAAAAAAAAACTGTTAATTGACGAATGACACAAAAACAGAAACTCAGTGTAGGGTTTAGGAGCTTAACCTACAACAAAGGTATCATAGGAGAAGGTGTGTCTGATTTTCAGGTGCTGGAAAAAGTCAGCACTCCTGTAGTTCGGGTCCCCCCAGGGCATTGAGGCACAGATGGGGCAAACCTGAACACAGACAAAGTGAGAGTGACATCAACATAAACATTTCTAGTTGGAAACCGAGAACAACTGGTGGAATCGCAATGCAATGTTGACTTCTTACTACTTGGCGTGTATCTCGAGAATGCTGGGAAGTGCAGTGTTCGACCAGGCCGTCCTGATCGAGGTTCTGGCAGTTGCAGTATGGGCATGTGAAGGTGTAGCGATTTGGCACTGGACTAGAAAGACATTTAGATGGAAGGAGAAAGTATTAATGAAAATACAAATCTAAGATTAATGCAATTATACAAGATCTTAAAGGTAGAGGCAGGCGATATTGCAAAAATATCATATCATATTTTGTTCAGGCAGGATCAAAATACAGCCCCACATGGTTACAAATAACAGACCAGTAAGGCCAAACAGATAATAGTAAAGTAGCTTTCAATTACAAGATTTTTCTATCTCTGATATTATGAATGAGGAAGTGATGTCCCTCAGGGAACGCGCATGTGAGTGAAGTTAATGAACTGGGGACATTATAAGAACTTTGGGTTTTGGGAAAATAAATGTTTGTTTTTGTATTGTTTGGGTTGTTGCTACATGGCTTTTGTTTTGTTTTGTCGTCCAGATGGGACATGTGATTTTTTAATCCTCTTCCATACAAGCTGATATTTGCAAGATATGTGTGTTTATATTTTAATGGGATAAAGAGCAGGATTTCTGGTCTAATTTTGCATTTTTCAATTATTGTAAGCAGGTACATTTGCAGCATTTGTACACAGCTTGTCAGATATGCTTCTCCCTTAAATATAGTGCGTGTGGTCTTTATATAAGGTGAAAGAATTGTAGCCTCTTATATTATATAATACATATATTTGCATATTTATATAGGCCAGAAACTATACAGCTCCACTGCAGGCGCACAGGCAGTGTGGCCCGGACGCAGGTGTAATAAGTTACCATATTATCACCAGTAGAGGTGGAGTGGAACGTTCATTCGGGTGTGTGTCTTTAAATCAGAGAAAATACTTCCTTTGGGTGTGTGACGGGTGGATGAGTCAAGCATACGTGTGGTTTAAGATGAGGTCACAGCCGATCTAACTATCCCTCTGTAACAGCAGATCGTACAGACATTTTAATCATTCACGATTTAATGTCCTCATATCCTGATCCATAAGCTAAATGCTATTTTACAGCAAAGCAATGTATTTTCTGAATGAATACAACCAACTGGGTGAAACAAATACAAAGGTCAAAAGGGTGGTGAGCAAAACATTATACAGATCTAAACTAGGCCAGTAAGACCTATTTTGTATCACATCAGGGATTTTGTGAAATGAATAAAATGTAGAAATGGGTATTCCCAATACACAGTATATAGTGGCCTTGTAACCACCTCTACTTTGTGCCTCCCAAAAACATCCCACCATGCATTGCTTCAACTTCGAAACATGTTCACAGGGAGGCTGTTATCACTTGATGTAGAAGTGTTGTTTCAGAGTCAAAGAGTCAGGAAAGACAGGAGATGAAACAGGAGTCCAGTCTGAGCAAGAGATCTAAGAGTTCAAAAGGCTCACCAGATGCAAAAAAAAAAGAAGATATCATATATTTCCGTGTATCAGCAGCTGCTCCCACATTCGGCAAAAAGTAAAAATACCCTCTGATTTGTAAAGCACTCGTTATAAATACTTTAGTCTGTCTGTGCAGTTACAAAGTGAAAGTGTCTGCTCCAAGTGGCGGCAGAGTCAAATCAGAGGAGTCACTTCTAAAGAGGAGAGCAGAGGTGACCAAAAATGTGGAGGATTAGTTAGAGAGAGAGCAAGTTAAAGGTGTGTGCAGTGTTTCCTATGAACTACAGGGACACTGAGGGACCACCATAGTCTAATTTGTTCCGGAAAGCTTTTACAATTCTCATAATAATATAAAAGATCTGTAACCTAGACTTTTGTACGATCGCCCCACTGTAGAGTGGTAGAGGGATTCTGCCAACATCTCTGCAGATACTGAGTCAGCCCATCAAGTGTAGATCAGTAACTTTGTCGTCATGATAGCGTAGTGTGTAGTGTCGAGCAACTGAGAGTTGTGTTTTTCTCTATCACCTGATGATGGCAGGCTGGCTCTGGGCAGTGGTCCTCACCCCCTCCTCAATGTAATCCTGGTATTTTGAACAGCCAGCTGTGTGGCTTCTCATCTGAGAAAGGCCAATCTGAAGAGAGAGAGAACACATATCAGTTACTACCACTGCATGACCAAAATCATGCAACATGTCTCACGTGTGTGACTTGAACTGAATAAAAAGACGGGAATTCAAGGATCAATATCATGTCAATGGTTGCCGTGTGCATGGGGGTGCCGTGTGAGCAGCGCGTGTGCAATGTGGAATATCTTGCTTTTTCATAACGGCATCCATTAGGGCGTCTGTGGCTGAGGGGGTAGAGCGGTCGTCCTCTAACCAGCTCGATCCCAGCCGTCCCCATCTGCATGCCAAAGAATCCTTGGGCCAGATACCGATCCCCAAATTGCCCCTCATAAAAAAAAGTGCTGCCCATAGATGCACTGCATGAATGTGTGTGTGAGTGACAAAAAAAAAACTGTACTGTAAAGCACTTAGAGGTCATCGAGAAAAAAAAAAGGCTCTCTCTCTATATTGCTCTTCTAGAGTCAAGGTCTTGCCTATTGTCTCTGTGCACCGCGCACGGTTCACAGCAAAACAGACAGTGAAAATTATCTTTCATCACAGCGTCAATGTTTGTCCGTTGAATGTCAAAAACATTAATATTTGCAACACTTCCTGTGCGTGTTTCAAAGTAAAAGCACTCGCCCGTTACTGTATCCATTCATTTGTTTGAACAAGGCTTGAATTGTTCTTGCAGGACCGGAAGATGCACGGCTTCATACCTTGGGACAGCTTTTGCAAAGGTCATACCTGAGCTCCGCATCCCTTGCAAGCTGCCACAGACGATTGGATGAGGGCCTCTAGGTCAGCAGCCTTAGTCCATTGGCCCAGCGTGGCCCTACATACAGCACAAACGGGCTTCTGTGGTCGCAAACACTCCTGGAGACAACTCTGGCAAAACCTGATAAGAGGATGAGAGAAATGGCGCGATGATGAATAAAGCTCTTTACTGGTTTCATTCTCAGGATGTGAGGTCAACACGGAACGTGAGAAAGCAGGTTATCCAGGTTTCTGATCATCCGTGGGCGGTTGGGTTTTGTTTTCTCACAGTCTCACAAACTATAATGTTCAGGAACCAGGATCGGATGTTTAAAGGCTAAGCTGTGCTGGTTTGTGGGAAAGGGCCTGTCCCAAGTTTCTAAACCCTCAATGCGATGTTAGTATGAGCTGTGAGGACGTGTGATACTCATCATGGGACCCTGGACACTTGATCATGTGTGATCGGCTTTAACTTGACCTGCACTGACTGTTTCTGTGCTGCCAGGAACAAAACACTGTCTGACATGAGGAACTGGATACGGACACTAGCTGGATGATCCCTGCAGCTCAAGACCAGAGCTTCCTGTAAAATCAGATGGGAAGTCCCCACCTCAAGAGGGCGCAGGGACTTGTAGTCCTCTCAAAAGACTCGACGAGTTCCAGCAGCGGAGATCTGAACTACAACTCCCAGGTGAGGCCTCCTCTTCGGTGTAAACAAAACTGAAACTGATTGAGCTAGCTGCCAACGGGTTTTATCCAACATTAAAATGAGTAGGAGAGAATCGGAGGGTTGTGATAGAGGCCGAGAGACGCGGGGAGGGTGTGATGCGAGTGTGGCTGCACGACATGTCGGTAAACAAGCTTTGTGTCGCTTTATTCTCTGCTCGTACGACTGCAACGTCGGTTCGGGGGGGGGGGGGGTGCCAATCGGAGATAAAGGCAATGATACTCACGTATGTCCGCATTGTGTTTTGACGGGACTGTCGAAGATCTCTAGGCAGACCGGACACACGAACTCTGACACGTCGCCGCCGCCGTCCGACACGTTCTTCTTGTGCTGAGCTGCGCTGAAGCCTCCGAGCATCGCCATTTCTTTTCTTCACTGGATCAGTCGCCCACCGCTCGTCCGCGTGACGTCACTGGCGCTTGGCTCTGTTGTTTTAAAGCGCGAGGGCGGGGTACGGAGAGCGCAACGGTTCAAACGCAAGTGCATTCTTCTTCTTTTTTTCAGGCGCAAACTAACAACGCATTGGCTATCCGTCGTCAGAATCCGCTTTATTTGCCATGTATGTGTACACATACTGGGAATTGGACGCTGCGGTAGCTGTGCTCAGTGTGTTCACACAAATACACATACAATTAACTACCAGAACCTTTCAAAATGAACGTGATCACCATTGGCAATAGAAATAAACTGTACCAGACAGCAGAGCAACGGGAAACAAAATGTGCAAGAGTGGACAAGAGACAATAAACTCCTAATAACAGCCGGAGAACAATAGTGCAGAGTGCAGAGGCGCTCCAAAAATATGGGTCGATTTATTATTATTATTATTTATTTATATGGGGCAGGTGTTTGCACGTTGTTTAAGTGAAGACTTTTCAATGCCTCAACAACACATTGATCGCATGTCATCACCCTTCTTTCTCAACGTGTCCACAACGTGTTAATAACATGTGATCTCAGCCAGTTCCCCAGTTTAAATTGGTGACTGCCTCAAGCGATTTTAAATTCAGCTGCTGAGAAGAAAATGTAAGGCACATGTAACAGAGATGAATAATCTTCTCTCAGAGTTGTTGGTGTCTGTTGTTGGCCTAGCCGTGAGTCTCGAACAGTTGACCAACTCACTGGTTAGCTGCCTGTTTTTTTTATACCTGAAAAATATTACCACAAAAACAGGAGTGGGTTTCAGAGCTTGGTAAAGTGGCGGCTTTTAACTTGCTCTCATATAGCCTGCTAAACGATGTAGAAAGATACAGTGGGTTATGTTTCTGCGGTTTCACTCATTACTTTCACTCATTTTCTGTGTTCTGCATGTGGTAACAAGGCTTTGAGGTAGGCAGATATAACAGATTAGGGTCAGGTTGGGGCCAGGTTATGCATCATGGGACAAAACCTGTTCGGGATAGAGATAAGGTTAGATTGAGGTAAAGATAAAGGCCAACACTTGCCAACAATGAAACAGACTCCACTGCCTGCACAATTCCTAGGAGCTAAATGGTTTTACCTTTTGCTTCTGCTCTTGAATTAACAAGCCAATGCTTTACATTATTATTATTATTATTATTGATATTATTGTTATTATTATTATTACTACTATTACTACTAGTAGTAGTACTTCTACTACTACTACTAGTATTATATATTATTATCAGTTAATTGTTAACTTAAGATATTGTATTGAGTTGAACCATAACAGTGAAGTGAAGAAAATAATAGTTCTCTTAAAAGTACTCCCTTCATGGACGTGATTATTGTTGGAGTGCTGTGCAGATATTGTAAATGTTTTAGATGTATAGATTCTTACCCGACATGCAGTACTATTGGGGAGACATCTGGTCCATGCCATATTCATTCTGCAGCATGACAACACTGTCATGCGGAAACTATCTTCATGCATAAGGAGTTTTGTAACCTGAAAAGAATCCTTTTCTCAGCATCACAGAGTCAGTCTGGGATTTCACAGAGACACAGAAGACACTGAGACCACATGAACCCACAAACAAACTGGGGTTAGATCTCCAAGATAATTTGTGCCAGACCATAAAAGAAACCTCATAGACTGCACAATGATGCAGCCGATGGCTCTGGAACCAGATGCTATGGACATGCACCCAAGTCTGATCAACTTGTGGTGGGCCTGCCTTAGAAGAGGATATCTTGTGATCAAAAGGCAGAAACACGTGATGACCCTTAGGTACACAAGTGAAGACATGTCCCTAACATCTGCTGTTGGTCATGCATCCGATAACATCAACTGGTGGTAGGCATTAATTAGTGCATTAGAACATATAAATGGTATTATACATCTTGTTCTACATTCTAAAATGGAAATGCATTCATGTTAAAATGGCAAGGAGGTAATGATGTCTGATATACTGATCAGGCCACATGGCTTTTATAGTATTACCATACAAACCAGTAGCCAGTCAGATCATCCTTAAGCCTCAGCGTACCCTCAGCGTGGCCTGTATTGTTGATTACAAGACTAAGACACTTGATGACAACTGAAGATATGTCCCTAACATCCACTGGTGGCTGCTAACAACATACACTGGTAGTTTGTGACTTAATTTGTGCAGAATACCTTCAAACATACAAGGAATATTCAACATATTGTCCTATAACCTACCAGGCATGTTAAAAAAACAAGTATAAATAGTGCCTGTTCAAAGCCATAGCTTGTTCACATCAAATATTGATTTTAAGTTTTTCTTTTGTGTATTTTGTATGACGTTAATTGGAACATAAAACCTATTAATTTTGCTTCAAAAACTTTTGCACAGCAGTATAGTAAAATATTTCTATGTGTTTTTCTATGATGTGTAATCATCAGCAGATAAACCTGTCACTTGAACATTGTGGTGGTGATGCTGCAGCTCGTGGACTCCGCATCCTCTCCTCCTCAGCACGTGGGCCCCTGATGCTGCTGAACTGTCACAACTCTGCGCATGCGCGGTGCGACGAGGGGCATTTCCAACAGTGGAGGAGGCGTAGTTAGCCGCAGCTAGCAGGTGCTAAAGGTAAGAGGTGCGGGGATTGGGGCTGTTTCAGCGGATAAAACGGCGAGATCTCTCCGTCGAGGCAGCGTTAGACTTGGGGCCGCAGTCACGTGGAATGTCCGGACGGTTGCCTGTAAGAGCCGTCGCATATTCCCATCTAGCTACACGCCGCCCATGCTAGCTACAGCGGTTGTTAGCTAGACAGCTGCGCAGAAATGGGCGTTCACTGCTCAGCCTGTGCTCAGCTGGGGGCCCGCGCCAGCCACAGCATCAGGGTATGTCGGCGGGGAGAGTCTCTCCCTGTCTGCTATTGTTGGCGTGGGTCGCGGTGTAGTGGCTGCGTGTGATGCGCAGTAGTAAGACATGCTGTTGTTAGCTCAGACATGCTAACTCGCTAAACGGACGCTCGCTAGGGTCGTTGTGTATTGGTAACTGGAATAGCCGGTCAGCTCGCTTGGGAACGGGAAGCACGACCCTCCCTCCGCTGTGGTTCAAGGGTCCTATCAGATTTTAGGCTCACAAACACACACACACACGTCTCCTATTGCGATGTAAGTTTAAGCTAACCGATGCTAAGTGCAGGGTGCCATGGGTTGCACGACTGCAACGTAGCTCACACAGTCACTGGCGCAAACCGGAGCGCACACCAGTCCGTAAGCCTCCATCCTGGTTAAGAGCCATGTAATTCAGATGGTGTGTCGAGGTTGCGTGTATCATGATAACAATCTCAGTTCAACCCAGTGGCTGTTAAATAAGCCACACGATGCACCCCCACATCACACCCCCCTCACACACACTCCTTGTCGATTGGATTAGCTCTGTCTGAATGAAATGCTGCCCAATTTCCCTCCTGCCCTATTTTCTTACTGCTCTCTTGTTTCTTTGCAGCTTGAGGACGGCTCAGAAAAATAATCCCTCCACCACGTAAGTGTCTTCATGATGAGCGACCTTCAACACTGCACACGCTCATACCGAGGAACGGAATAAGTTCAACTGCAGACACAGACAATCGGCCTGTTTGACTGGAGAGGAGTCAGACTATGAGCCGGTACCAGAGATGCCTGTAAGAAGGCATCCCTATAGGCTGCAGCCTAGCTACGCCAACTGAACCCTGTTTAAAGGATGTGCTGCTGATCGGACGTGTCGTTCCTCTTCCACCTCTTCAAAACGTTATTCACGTTGAGTGTGAGCCCGTGTGTGGGGTGAATAATGGTGGCAAAAAATGGTGCCTGAGCGTCGCGTCCTGGTGCAGTGTGTGCCAAAAGGGGTGAGGTTATCTCAGAAAAGTACAACAGCTGACTGATAGTCTGCTGCCAATAATGGATGCCAAGTTAAAAGAGGACCTGTTTCGGAGGTATGTGACGGCACTGGAGAGGCGCCTGGAGGAGGGAGGGGTATACAAGGACAGTGAGGCCCTGCTCTCCACAGCCACAGCTCTGCTAGGGGCGTACCAGCCAGATCCTCCACAACGTTTCCGCATGGTGCGTTTCTATGAGGTGGTGGAGAACTCTCTCCGCTGCCAGAGAGGGGGGAACATCAGGAGCCTGGAGAGAGCCTTCCATACCCTGGAAACCATCTGCACCAACCTCTTGCTCTTCCCCTGGAAGAAGGAGTTCAGATGTATAAAGGTGAGTTCAGCAGAGTCACAGTGTTGTCAGTTTGTTCTTATTTACATTTGTGTATAAAGCTGATTCGAACCAATATTTGAGCATTTAATCACCATGAGCTTTCAATATTGTTTTCCCCAGCAGTGTGTATTCATCATAATGATAAATAACCCAACCTTTGTATGTATAATTTCAAAATGATGAATTGAAGACCTGACATATAAATAAGATGATTTTATAGTGTTTTAAATATTACATCAGCTTATCTAAAAAAATGTAGTATCTAATGAATAGTTAAATACATATAAAGCATCATGAATTGAGGCTCTCCAAGATAAGCACCTGACATTTTAACAATATTTAAATTCTAGAGTATGATTAACATCTGCAACTAATCCTCCAATAACTCTTGTTCTGTTTTGGGAGTATTTATTTTCTAAGAACATCTTACAGTGTGTTAAATGTAAAACTCAACAAAAGGCAAAATCTATAACCGAGTAAATACTTTTTAATGCTGTTTATGCTTTGACATCTCTGTTTTTAAAGACAAAGAAATCAAACCCTTTACTTTTTATTATATGTTATCAGAGGAATAACATGTGAGGTCCTTCTTTAGGCTCAGTGATAGTTTTATCATGTCAAGCTGTTTTAAATGACTGACACTAATGCTGATGAACTCATTTTTCTTTTAGACCTTCACTGGCCCGTACGTGTACCATCTGCAGTCAGCCATTTCGGAAGCTGAGCTGCGATCTGTAATGCGCACCATTGGCTACGCGTGTGACCATGATTCGCAGTTCCATTTGCAGGAGCACCCAGGAGGAGCAAATCATCTGCGCCAGTTGGCGTTCGAGCTTTTCCTGGCCCAGGCAGAGTGTCGTCTTCTGGGAGAGGTAGTGGCCCTGGCCCGCGGTTCAGCCTCAGAGCTGGAGGCCCTGGAACTCCGCAGGGGTTGCAGAGATGACGCAGCTGGCTGTGCCGAGGCGCTCCGCAGACGTGACAGCCTTGGGGCAGATATGGCTCGTCTGTCTGTGCGGCCGCTGGATATAGAGAGGCCTCATGCCCACCACCTGAGGCGAGGGAGCCGACCATCTAAGTCTGTGGATGTTACCGATGGGGCTGGTCACTGGCATCCAGCACTTAGCAAGCCTGTCTTAAAGGCCTCATTGAGTCTGAGGAAGGAGACCCTGTTTGTGGATGCAGAGGAAGATATGAAGGATGAGATCATCAGGCCCAACACCTCAACATCCCTCTTCTCTGTGGTAGCCCCACCTTCCTATAGCCCTGTTGCAGATTTCTTCCCAATTCAGTCGCCTCCCCCGGCTGACGTTTACACATCCTACCACCTGTCCTCTTTGGATGAGATTGACTTGTACACTGAGAGAGGCGGAGCTGGGACAGGAGGGAGGCAGACTCCCTCTCGAGCTCCGTCCAGAGAGCCTCGGGATGCAAGGGACGGGTGGCTGCTCAAAGCTCATGGTAGTGTGAAGTGTCAGGGTTGCGGCCTGGGCTGCTCAACTATGGCTTCCTGCCAGAGGTGTGACATGATCCTCTGTCCTGCCTGTCATGATGTGGACCCCTCCCCTTGCTGTGGCCTCCAGGACTACCACCCCAAATCCCCACGACCCCTTGATGGATACATCCCTGTCAAGGAAAAGCTCTCCGTCTACTCGAACACCCACTCCCACTCCCACCTCCACCCGCACCCCCTCACACTGACTCACTCGCACTCCCACCCCCACCCCCAGATGGTGGAAAAAACCCTCATGTCCGCGAAGCTGTTTGCAAGCAAATCTGTTGCCCTGACAACACCAAAGGGAGGCAGCAGTGAGCGACTAAGCTTGGGGGGATCGCGCTGCGGGTTCTGCAACAAGCCAGGTGCCTCGCACACCTGTGTGAACTGCTCTAAGGTGTCATGTGACTCGTGCATGGGCTTGTATGCAAAGGATGTTTGCACACGAAAGAATCCGCAGCACAGCTTTGTGCCCAACCATCAGCTCAACTTCAAATCTGGCACTATATCTCACCTGGTGTACCGATGAATCAGGCAGACTGAATATGTTCTCTCCCCTCTCGTACCTCCCTCAACCCCCCGGTGTAATCTTGCACTACTGCTTTAGCTCTGTTACTACTTAAACAACTCACTCTCTTGCCCTTTATCTGATGATCTTTTTCCTCTCTCTCTAACATTCTCTTGAACTTTGTACATTTTCCTCTTGCTATCAGTCGGACCCTGGAATGCACACGCCACAGAGAGCCAGATCGTGTGCCCTTCTCTCTGCCTTGTACAAGTTCAGGCCTTTTTAGTCTATTACTTCTTCTTCCTTTTCCTTGCTACCTGCTCTGGAGTAGTCATGTGATGTTGTAGCGCTTCCCAAATTCCTCAAATTTTGTCCTCCTCTAAAGGGAAACTAGAGAAAAGAAAGTTCAATTCCTTCTCATCTTGAATGAATTCCGCCCAAATGAACATATTTACTTTGCCTAACTTCTCAGCTAAAAAATTCCTCTAATATATAAATATATATATATATAAATATATACTGTATATGTGTGCGTGCGTGTGTGTGGGTGCGTGTGTGTGTAGAAAAGACCTCTGAGCTTGCATTGTGACAAAGGAGATCTTTTTAAACTTGAAAATAAGTAAGGAAAACAGAAAAAATACACTGGACGTCAATAAGTCAATAGTATATATTTTTTATCTATTCTGTAGAACAATGTGAGACTGTTATATGGGCATGAGGTGTGGCATTGGGAGTTCGGGTATAAACGTGTGTCTCTGGGGCGTGGGGTGAGAGATATCTCAAAGGGACATATTGAGAAGATGGTCAGATGCCATATATTCTATTTAAAAGATTATGCCTTGTAAATGAACCCTCAATTGTTGCTGGTTATATGACTGAGGTTGAAATGCTGCTGTTGACTTCTTACTGGTAAATGGCCTGTTGAGTTGTGTCCTTTCCAAGCCCAATACCCCCCCCCCCCCCCCCCATCCCTTTCATTACACCTCCATGGAACATGTTGTATTTCCCTCTGACCAGATCAGTGGTTCCTGTCAGTCTCAGGCGGGGTCAAAGGAAACTCGCGCTGGACCACAAGTCAAGCGATTGCAGTTGTATTGATAGCGTTTGACCCGATTGGTCTTAGACAGTATGTGAGTGTAACCTCTGACGCGGTTTCTGTCTACCTCAAATGGCTACAGCGAACACACCCAGTTTGACATTGTGGTTTCAAACTAACGCAAAAAGGCGAAGAATTACTTAGTCTATTACATTATTCTATTCTGATTTGCACTTTGTTTTTTGATTGACTAGAAAATGTCTCTTGCAATCAACATATTTACCCACTTTTAAAGGTTCAGTGTGTATAATTTAGTGGCATCTAGTGGTGAAGTTCACCATCCCCTTCCAAACATGGAAGAGAACCTGTGGTAGCCTTCAGTTGTTTATTGTATCCAGTTTGGACTGCTGTAAAAAAAACATGGCGGCCTCCGTGGAGAGGATCCTTTCCAGATGTAAATATAAAGTATTTAAATATAAAGGTTCCATTCTAGTGTAGCGAAATGAACCATTTGTACAATTTAGATGAAACACACTAGTGAAAACATAACTAGGATTATTTTATACTCAATTTCTGCCAATAGATCTCTTTCACCTAAATCCTACACACTGGACCTTTACAGACCATGTTAACAGAGGTTATTTATTCTCTGAGATAATCAGTTTCTGTAAATACAGGGGGTTGACACAAAAACATGAACAACTGAAATTATAATTACGTGCCTTAGTTCAATAGCGCAACAACAAACACTTCTTGAAGGGACTTTCTCAAAGGCGCTGGAGATTTATCCTGATTACTGAGTTTAACTTTTCTGCATAGTTGATTAAATGGCTCTGTAATTTGTAAATCTCATGCAGTGTAATACAAGAGACTATTCACTCAAAACATTAACACCTTGTTTAAAATATTTAATCTTTTTAGCCTCCTGGAGAATTTCCTTAAATTGAATTAAATGGCTATTGCACTATATTTGACAGGGATTCATGTTGTTGCGCCTTCCCTCCTTTACAACATAGTGATTTCAAGTGTGCAGTCATTTAAGCTGTGTGGTTTAAGAAATGTGTTATTTGTTATTTGCATATTTAAGATCCGGAAAGCCCAAAACTAAGGCTTTTAATCTGATGCATCTTTGGTTAGTGTGAGTTGTCCTCATCACATTATGGCCATTTGCTGCAGAAACAAAATTTAACTCATTTACTAGTATAAGTCAAGGGCTTGTGGCTCACAGTTAAAATAACACTAACATTTAAAACTGTCACCAATTAAAAGGGAAGATTTTGTGATCAGATAAGGTGAATAATGCAGTAAAATGCACCTGTCAGCCACCAAGGGTTAGTTTTAAATCATTTTGTTTCATAAAAAACAAAAAAAACTTGACGGACTGTTTGGGCGTCGGTGGACTCTACGTTCCGTCAGTGAAACCCTCTTAATGCCTTAAGCTCATTCAGCTGTCGTGTCCTGTAGTAGTTTAGGTTTTTGGAGTTGTCATTTACATCACTCTAGTTTAGCAGCCTGTAAACAATAACATGGTTTTGCCAAGCTACATGAATTAAAGCCTGTTTTAGAACCGCGCAGGAAAGAATAAATACAAAAGCTAATAAAACTTGGTCAGTATAGATTATACACCAAGCAGGGTTTCTTAACCGAGCATATTGAACCATAAATATTGTCACAATTCTGTATAAATAGACAGTCTTATGGGGGTGAAAATCTGTAATAGTAATCATGTTTTGCTGATTGAAATCTGATAAATATTCTCTTTTTCTTTCAAATTTGATCTAACACATTTGGTTTGAGGGACTAATGCCTGATCTTATACTTCTGTCCATTCCATCCCCTTAAAATCATGCTGTGTCTTCATTCTTCTAAAAAAACATAAAGAAGGGATGCTGCGATACCGTTTGGATTCAGCTTAAGGATTCTTTGAAAGATGTTCTCGGGTCAACATTAGCTAACGTGGGCACCACAAAGATCTCGAGCGACCTCGGGGAGGTTTGTTTTCATCTAATGAAGCCTCTCTGAATTGTTTCAATATTTATCACAGATGTATTTCAGTTGCTCGACTTTGTTCACCGCAAATCATACCAGCAGCAAAGACGACTTTTCATGTATTGAGCCATGTTGCATGAGTGATCATATTGCCAAATGAAGAACAAATCTCCTATCGGAGTAGGAAACAGAATGCTGTGGCTTGGCCGGATGTACAGTTGATATAAGGGAAATCTGTGATTTTGCTAAAGTTTAGCCTTGTGTGTGATTTTGCTAAAGTTTAGCCTTGTGTCTGTAGATTGGCCTAAAAGGAGAATAATCAACACAGATACCTACCTGCACATCCTGGGACGTGGCTTTGACTTGGATTAGCGGACTGATCATTTGAAGAGGTCTCTACAAAGGGCTACACAGTCTCCAGGGCTGCTGCTAAGTTTAAATCTTGAGGTGAACAACTGACTTGTCGTGGGTAAATAACTGACGTGGAGCTCACTTTTTGTTTGTCTGTGGAGATGAAGAACTGATGTTGGAAGAGCATCAAGAGCTATTTTATTTTGTGTCTTGGAATACATTGAGCCATTTGAACACGATCGGTTTCACCCACACTCAAGTCATTGTGGAAGTCACTGCTCCCTTTACCTCTTTGTGTGGTTCTTACTGATATTGATAGTGGTGGTGTGGTTAGGGCAGCCCCCCTTTACCATTCCCTGTTTCCCCCCTAAACCCGTTTCTCAGCATGCTCTGTAAAAGGCCCTACACCCCAACTCCTCTCCCTCACCCCTCCATGTACCCTCACCCCCCCTTCCCCCTTCCACCTTGGCACTGAGGACCATTGCACAATGTGAAAGGGTACAGACTTTGATATCAATTTGTTGGCATAAATGGGGGTGGAAAGGGAAAATAGCCAAAATTGTTAATTGGTGAATATATATAAATATATATATATAGAGAAATGTAAATGAGATTTTATAAAATAATTTAAAGAATAAAATTCTAGAAAAAGAAAATACTGCTTTCTGTCTTGGAGGTGTGGATGTTTGAATTTATGTATGTTTGTAGACTTACCTTTTGAATGAGTTCAACTAAAGTTTAGATTATTTAAATGACTACAGAATTGTTATTTAGAAAAGTTGCCGGTTAGAATGACAAACTTAAATGTGTACTATGACAATCTAGCACTGTTCTACATCTAACATCACTGAAGCCTCACAACTTTCCTGCCACTGATCATAACATCAGTTGTTCCCCTTCTGTCAGCTCAGTATTTAAATGATTACAAGCTTACTTCCTAAACTTTTTTTCTACTTCCTAACCCACAAACTCAGGACATGTAAGAGCTTTGGAGTTTGCCGCCTGCACTGATCTGCATGGTTTGGCTTTTCCCTATATGACCAATAGATGGCGATAAATATCCACATATACATTGACTGAAGCTGCTTAAAATTCACCAGTGCTGAAAAAACATGTAATATGTCTGTCTCGAAGTGAGATATTATTGCATTTGCTCCTTAGGTTGGTCAACATTAGTAATTAAAATCAAACATCCTTTACTATGGTGTTCAGATATATGGGTAAGATGGTAAACAGTTGGATTACTGAATATATGCCTATGTTTATGCCTCAGTGTACCTCATTAAAAAAAGGCAACCACAGAGAAGAGGCAGCCCCATTTTTTCTGCATGTTTTACTCCACTGTGTCGCTTGTATGAGGCAAAGGAGACAGAGTTGAGTATAGAAAAGATAAAATGCAAAACATGTACTGGCACATAATTGACAATGAGGATTCGCCAAAGAACATGTTTTCTTTGCTAAAGATGAGGAGAAGATGTTGACATTCCTTTTACCAAGTACATGAATAAATGGAAAGACGTTTACCTGCACCAAAGCCCAACTGTTTTCTTATCAAACCAAATTGCTCACAATATGTATATCAGTTCCCTAAACGTGCCTGGTTTTCTTCACTGAGATCCATGCATTACTCTGTGAAAAAAAAAGTTGCAAATAAGGTTAAAGTTAAAGTAGCTTTATTGTCAATTTCTTACATGTTCAGGACATACAAGGATGTATGTTCTGAACGTTTCCCACTCTCCCACAGTGAGACATATAAAGTGCACAGGCACAACAGATAACACAAGACATTTCCTAATACTAAGTAAACATACAGAATTTTTTAAGTACAGCAGCATAAGGTTCTCTAAAAGTGTAGAGAAATGCTCCTAAAGTTAAATAAAGAAAACAATTCCTGGATGCACCCCCTGATCCGAATCCAAATGGAAATATAATGAGTTCTTTCCAGGCCCATACCACGTCCATGAGTGAGCTTGAGTGACATGAAGCAGTGTCTGAGAGAAATGACGGAAGAGGTGAGTGCAGAGCAATGAATGAGATTTCACAAGAGCAGGATGTATTTACCAACCCATAAACAGTCGGTGGGAACTGTCTCATAGATGATACAAAGTGAGAGTTCTGATTATGTTCAAGACTTTTCTTTAATTTGGGACTTGCAGGCAGCCCAGTTCCTAAATATAAGACGGGATCCCTAATTTGAACCAACAGAAGCTGAGGGGGAGATTTCCTTTTTATAATAACAAACTTAATTTAGCCAGAACTTCAGATCCACGTGGTTTGTTTCATAAACCACCTGAAGATCAAATCCTGCTTGGGGTAAACTTGCAGACGTGTATTTTGGCTCACAGTCCTTTAACAAACGAGAACTGGAGTCTTCCGCCCATCGCTTGTCCAAATAATTGTCCATATTGCTTATAATAATTGGATCAGCGCCTGTCTCCAACGAAGCCCTGTTAGATGAGGGATAGCAGTAGCTGAGTTTACCCAGCGCAGAGAGGAGACAGCCAGAGATGGACATCAGCAGAACCTCCGCAAGCGACTGAAATGCAGAGTGAGTGCTCGTCCTTGCACCCGGCATCATCCTCTCCTCCGGGACGTGTCCGCTCTGTGCTGACTTGCAGCCTTTACCAGCCCTGAGGGAACAGAAGACATAATGAGGACTGAACATCGCCGTTCAGCAGGAGGGAAAGATAATGACTGATGGCAAACTGCTTAGCCTTTGAATAAATCCACCACCAGCAGCAGTATTATACTGTCTTAGTTAATGGTTAATTTAGATAACAAAATTCATTAAGAGATGCATACGTATGTCTATACTGTATCATTTAATGATTATCATCACCAGGACAACTTTTACCTCCCTGTATTTCCCTCCATGCATTCAACCATCTCCATAGTGGAATTTAATTGTTGGAAGAAAATGGGTCAATTCCAAGAAATGTTCATTGTGAGATTTCCAGCGGCAGAGATCTCATCAACTGATCACTAGTTGGGGAATGTGAGCACAGTTTTTCCAATGGACTACATTTAGAATCAGAAATCATGTCACTACTAATCAGGGCAATAACTGACACACTGCATCGCACTGGGTGTTGTGTATTTTTCTTTTTTTCCGACCGCACATACAATGTTACTCTTACCTAACGCTGCACCTATTCCAGGGACAGATCATGCACCAAGGCACAGACACCTGCACATGCACACATGTACATGCACCTGTGACAGGGATGAGATGAGCGGTGTAGGAGCTAGAATTGAGATTTAAACCTCTAAGACTTTCCTCGCTGGTTAATTACATGTCAGAGCAGGATTGTACTTCTTGTCTCCTTACGTGTCACTTCACAGGGTTCCTCTCTCTCTCTCTCTCTCTCTCTCTCTCTCTCTCTCTCTCTCTCTCTCTCTCTCTCTCTCGTTGTACTTTCTATATTTGATCACGGTGCCTGTGCCAGTATTTTATTGTAATTTCTGCATTTTCTGTACCTTTCAATACTATGTCGTGTTTTGCAGCTGTTTTTTTTTATCAGATTGGTAAAGATATTCTCTTTTGAGTGAACATGTCTTTTCTTTAGTTGCAGTGCATCAAGCTCTCAGACTCACAATAGATTATGATGCATGCTGCGATATGGTTAATGATGAATTAATTCTTCGAACATGATCATTTTTGTCATATTCTGTCGATGCATTGCAAGGTTATACATTTCTGTCAAATCGTTCCCTCAGGATTATTTCTCATCAAAAATGTCTTTAATCATCTTCGTAATCATCATGTTGACTTTAGACAATGACTTCCTTGTTAATCTCCTGCATGTGAACAATCATTGTCGGTGCAGTTTTGAGTCCTGTAATACACATCCAAACCGATTCTGTTCAGTTTCCCTCTGTAGTTTTTTTTGAATTATCTCATACTAAGCGTGTTATTGGACCATCAAGGTCCTTTGAATAATGCAAAACACTTTGCCTCTGGTTAATTAATTGTGGTGAGGAGTTGCATGCATACGAATATCTTCTCCTCTGTCAGCATTCGCCTTTTTCTTTCCATTACCCTGGCCTTCATTGAAGTTCTAAGAAAAACCGGAGTGGGGTTTGACTGTGACACTCCAGCTTCATATCTCTTTCATAGGCAAAATGATAAAACAGCCTTGGGTCATTGTGACTGCCGAACAAGGTGTAACACATCATTTGTTCCATAGGACTGAAGCAATTTTCCAGCAGAAACATGGTCTTGCTGTGTTACGTGGTCAGTGGCAATGAGTTGTGAAGAGTGTGATGTAGTGCAGTGCCCATAAATTGCCTGAATACACTTTTCACTGCTGCTTTTCACCCGTATCCAACACAGATATACATTTTAATTTAAATCCCAATCAATAGTTAGAGTCTCACTCACATACAGTACTTCCTCCAAGGTCAAGAAAAACATGGATATCACAGGATTTACAGGATTAAAAACAAAATCAGGAATTAAGGCGCACTTCAAGTGTTCAGTGCACCCTTTGTTACTGATGTGTTCCACTTGCAGGCATGTACTTTGGATCTTTATTTAGTCATTTGTATGAGGAGTGAATTCTTTACAGGAAATGTATAGAACCACACCGGAGACAATGCCCCTGCTGTGTTTGCCTTCGTCTCACATCTGGGTCTCGAGCTGCTAAAATGACTCAATAAGTATGTGATTTTGTGTGTGTGTGTGTGTGTCTTTTCATAAATCGAGTGGTCAATTGTTTCTTAGAAGGAAAGAGGAAAGAGAGCTATTTGTGATTATGAGAATAAATTGTTAATCTGGGTATTTTTGGCTGAAGGTGAGGCTTTTACAAAAGAAATATAAAATGAATCTACTGTTCTTCTGCACACTTCACATTAGAATGTGTTCTGAGGTATTTAATGTTATGTTATCGTGTGTAAGTTACGAGAACCTGGAATGTTTGTACCTGAGATGAATCACTCAACACCCACATCACATCCTCACATTTATCCTTCAGGTTTGCACCTACTAACGTTGCTTGTATATATATTGCTAATCAGGAATTCACCTTCCTGTCCACTGTAACACAGCCTCTGTTTCCTGGCTGTGATCCCAAACCCTTATTTCACGTCCTGTGACTACATGCTTTATGACATAATGTATTAGTACACCTCAGTTTTTTTGCCATGTCTTAATTGCCGTCCTGGGATATAAGGCAGAATAGTTAAAAAGTGTCCATGAGGGGATTGTTAAGTGAATTGACATGGATAAAGCAACCCACAGAATTTAACTTGATATGATCTTCCCACTTGATTCCAGTCGGGTTCTGTACAAATCAAAAAAGTATAGTTGTGTGCAGGCTAAAGTCAAACTTGTGTCCGTGCACTCCCTAAAAAAACCCAGCATGTCAATGTTATACTGCTGTTTACCACCGATAATTACTTAGAGAGTTTAATACACTGTCAGACTCCAACACACTGACCCATGAACATGAGAAAAACAGACTGAGAAAATAACCATCCTGGGACGACTCTGCTTATATAATATTTTGGAAATTATTCAGAGAGAAGAGATCATTAACTACATGCTGTTGTAGATTATATATAAAAACATTTCACATAACAGCAACCGCTACCACACAAAACGCTATTCATAATAAGATGCAGTAGTAGATGGAGATCTGCGGTTTTCTGAGCGCCAGTGAAACAAAGCAGCAACTGTTGAAATGACCTCTTTACTAGTGTGTGATGTTTTACACTTGACTCTCGGATGTTTGTCAGTTTTTTTTTTTGTTAAGTCTAATTATTTGCAAATTTTTCACATCATTCATGGTGCAATTTGTGATTCCCACAGAAATTGACTGTGTGTGAAACAACTATGAAAAGGAACATATTAAGTTAGGAAACTACCCAGTCCTGATCTTTGTGATTCAGGTACTGATAACTCCATAACGTGCCAAAGTGAACGTGTCCATTGTTACACATGTGGAAAAGAAGGTGCTGGACTACTGTACAAAACATGGTGCTAACAATTTAGACGATCACACGCTAGTGAAAACATCGCTAGGAATATTTAATAGTCAATATCTGCCATTAAATCCATTTCACCTAAATCTTACACACTTACGTTTTAAGCCACACACACACACACACACACACACACACACACACACACACACACACAGCTGTACACATTGCATTGACTTACATTCATTGTTAACAGCCTAACCAAAACCTTATTCCCAACCTTAATTAGTACCTCAGAGATGATGTTTTCCCCATGGGCTCAAATGTGTTTATCTTGGAAAAGAGCAACAAAAATTGAGTACACACATACACACACACACAAGAGCGTGGTAGGTAATTGTGTCTGTTTATTTCATGGGCATGGTCTATGAGTCTTTTCTTGCAGTGCGGATTTGCTGTGCTCCCGCTCAGCCCAGCTTGACAAACCAGAACCAAAACATTGAGCTGCAGAACGAGAGACAACAATAATTCCTGCATCAAAGTACAGCTGGTGATCTTTAGATGGTGTTGCTATGATTAAACCTTTATCTTCGGCAAAGTGTCCCCTCGTGTGAGAGAGTCGGTATTTTTTACATCTCTACAAGTCATTGTCCTTTCAACCTTGTCCTACACTTAGTTAAGAGAATTTGCATCCATGTGTCCTACATAATGAAGAAGTGGAGGAGAATACATAGCAGGCTGAGCCATGTGGGCTGTCGTTTGTAACTGGGCACAAACACACATATACCCATTCAACTGAGCTTCCTCTTAATTTAGGTCATTAGCATATGGACGAAATGTGGACAATACACAGATTATAATGATGGATACAAAAAGTAAAAAAAAAAGACAAGCTCTTTGTAATTGTTTGTATAAGATGTGCATTATGTCAGAGGACATGCCAGAATGTTAAGCCTCAACCAGTTTAAGGATCACTGTGGGTGAGCACGAGAGGTTGACGGGTGACGAGCCAGTGGGAGACACATGCTGATAAAAATGAAGTGATGAGAAATTAAGTGACGGCGAAAGTGCGTTGATGCAACCGAGTGGCAAAGGAATTTGAGGAATATGACGTAAAATGAAAAGGAACTGAGGGACGGGGGAACAGGGACGAGATGAAGACCGATGGGAGCAGTCAGCAGGAGAGCTGCTGAGCGATCCACAGACATGGAGTGAGTTAGGGACGGATGTGTCGACGGAGAGCGAGATGAGGACTGACAGCAGAGGAGGCCGGGACAGTCAGAGGAGCAGATTGGAGAGTGAGTGAGAGAAAGAAGGAAAGCAGGAAGTGAGGGAGGGTGGGCGAGAGGCCGACCTGCTGGCAGAGACTCCGGTCGGGTTTGCAGCCAAGTCCTGGAGCTCGAAAACAGATAAACTGTGGTCTGGATCTGTTCACACTCCAATTAATATCACCCCATGACACTGGGAGGGATTGTCCTCATAGGTGGTCAGTGGATGGAGCTTAACATTGTTAGGTCACAGTTATAACAGGAGCAGAGCAGGATGTTCGCTGTCATAGAGAAGTTTGTGTTTATGGTGAAAGGAAGACATTTCTTTTTTTTTAAAGGTAAAATATTTGTTGTCAGGGTTGTTATGGCTACAGCCGTTATTCTCATGTGCTGTGTTATCTGCAGTTAAAGAACGGTGTCCTTGGCATTCAAGTGGTAAAGTGACAACACCGCTGCTCAGCCACATATTGTATAAAGGCAGAGGGAAACGAAGAGGCAGTTGGCAATGTAAACATATTTTAAATGACAAAATTATTATATATTAACTCATGACCCAACAAAAAATTAACTCTATTGGCCTCTGCCACTTCTAAAAACATCAGCATACACATCACACATCTTTGAGCTTTCAGAAAATCCCGAAGTTCGTAGCTGTGAACACCACAAGGGGCGCCATTCAAGTTGACTCTTCATGGGAACATGGTGAACACAACACCATTTGAACCCAGCAGTTTTGGTCACATCCGAGGACGAGAAACTTAACTACTTTCAAACAACAAAAGATAATGAACTTCCTGTGATAGAGTGGATGATCAATTACACTTTGATAATGCCTTCATCAAAACAGCTCCGCAATTTGTTCTCGCTTGCAGGCGTCTTGATGAACTTAACTAAGGTAAAAAACAGATGGTCCTCAAACTGAAGGACTCAAATATTGCTTTGTTTATTTTTCATTATTCTACTGCTCCCTTATGGGTTGAGGCAGTTTTATATCCAACTAGTTCTATGTTTTATTGAACAATGCTTTATTACAGCCTACATCCAGAAACATAGTGTTTCATTGCTATTTAACAATCATGCAGGCGCAGATCATAATTAATAAATCAGCCATGGAGGTTCTGGTCTTTGGAAATAAAAAATATATTACAGTCTGGACACAACTTCAGTCAAGGGCAGCAATACAGTCACAGACGCTAGCTCTGACACCTCTAAATCCACAGGGACACAGTGACATGTGTTGTCAAGTCATTTATTATTATTACAGTTTTACTACTCTTTATTAGAAGGTCTGTTAAAAGTATCCAACTTTGGTTCCAGTCACATTCCAGGTGATTCAGGTCCTCAGCAAAAACTGCCAAACAACTGCCCTAAATGAGGAACAGTCAGGGTAAACAACATCTACTCTTGAACATCTTCAAATTTAGATTTAGATTATTCTAATCTTTTAATCAGCCCTGATTTCTGTGCACAGGATTTAGTGGAGTAAAGGGTTAGAGTTAAGTGAAACAGTCCAAGTTGTGCTGCTCTCATGGATTTCAGTGGCTTGGTGCCTTGGGAGCCATGGGTCAGTGGAAAGCTAGAGGGCCTCACCTCAGCATCGTCATTGGCCCTTTCGATATAGAAGCAGCACAATTACTGTTCATGCTCAGCAACACCACTGCTGGTGAATCTGGTTTAATGAGGAACACAGTTTACTACGAAGCAGCAAAAGCTTAGGCCACCCAGTACGTTATGTAATATATAAGATCCATGCCCCTTTAGCAAGAGTAATGTTGTCACCATGTAAGTTACCAATATGTGAAATCATCATCATCATCATACATTCAGAATTGTGTAACATATATGAAATGCACATAGTAGATCAATTAGAGAGTACATTCATTTTGTGTTCCTCTCCTTGAACCGTCACCTTATCGTGGTGGAGAGGTTTGCGTGTCCCTGTGAACCTGAGGGCTGTGTTGTCTGGAGCCTTGTGCTCCTGGTAGGGTCTCTCATGGCAGAGTGGTCTCAGGTGAGGGGCCAGACTAAGAATGGTTCAAAAACCCTCAATGAATATCGATAAAAGAGGAGATGGGACCCAGCCCGGAGGAAGCCCGGGGCCCCCGTCTGGAGCTAGGCCCAGACGGAGGGCTCGATGGCGAGCGTCTGGTGGCCGGGTTTGCCACGGAGCCCGGTCGGGCATAGCCCGAACAAACTACGTGGCACCCCCCCCTCTCTTCATCTCATGGGCCCACCACCTGTGGGAAGACCCGTTGGGGTCGGGTGCGCAGCCACATGGGTGGCAGCGAAGGTCAGGGGTCTCGACGGACCAGACCCGGGCGGCAGAAGCTGGCTCTGGGGACGTGGAACGTCACCTCGCTGTGGGGAAAGGAACCGGAGCTTGTGAGGGAGGTGGAGCGCTATCAGTTAGATCTGGTGGGGCTTACCTCCACGCACAGTCTCAGCTCTGGTACCGTACTCCTGGATAAGGGTTGGACTTTATTCTTCTCCGGAGTTGCCAAGGGCGTGAGGCGCCGGGAGGGGTGTGGGGATACTCATAAATCCCCGGCTGAGCGCCGCGGTGTTGGAGTTTACCCCGGTAGACGAGAGGGTCGCCTCCCTGCGCCTAAGGGTTGTAGGGGGGAAAACTCTGACTGTTGTTTGTGCGTATGCACCAAACAGCAGTTCAGAGTACTCGGCCTTCTTGGAGACCCTGAATGGAGTCCTGTATGGGGCTCCAGTAGGGGACTCCGTACTTCTGCTGGGTGACTTCAACGCCCACGTGGGCAACGATGGAGACACCTGGAGAGGCGTGGTGGGGAGGAACGGCCTCCCTGATCTGAACCCGAGCGGTCGTTTGTTATTGGACTTCTGTGCTAGCCATGGATTATCCATAACAAACACCATGTTCGAACATAAGGGTGCTCATAAGTGTACCTGGTACCAGAGTACCCTAGGCCGAAGATCAATGATCGATTTTGTGATCGTGTCATCTGATCTGAGGCCGCATGTTTTGGACACTCGGGTAAAGAGAGGGGCGGAACTGTCAACCGACCACCATCTGGTTGTGAGTTGGATCAGGGAGTGGGGGAAATTTCCGGATAGACCTGGTAAGCCCAAACGAGTAGTGCGGGTGAACTGGGAACGCCTGGAGGAGGCCCTCGTCCTAGGTATCTTCAACTCACACCTCCGGCAGAGTTTTTCTGGCATTCCTGTGGAGGTTGGGGGCATTGAGCCGGAGTGGGCGGTGTTCAAAGCCTCCATTGCTGAAGCTGCGGCGGCTAGCTGTGGCCTCAGGGTCTTAGGCTCCTCAAGGGGCAGTAACCCTCGGACACCGTGGTGGACACCGGTGGTCAGGGAAGCCGTCCGATTGAAGAAGGAGGCCTTCCGGGATATGATATCCTGGAGGACTCCTGACTCGGTTGCAGGGTACCGACAGGCCCGAAGGGCTGCAGCTGCTGCCGTGTCGGAGGCTAAGCAGCGGGTGTGGGAGAAGTTCGGAGAGGCCATGGAGAAGGACTTTCGGTAGGCACCAAAGTGTTCCTGGAAGACTATCCGGCACCTCAGGAGGGGGAAACGGGGAACCATCCAAGCTGTGTACAGTAAGGATGGGACTCTGTTGACCTCAACTGATGAGGTTGTCGGACGTTGGAAGGAACACTTTGAGGAACTCCTGAATCCGAATAACACGCCCTCTATGTTGGAGGCAGAGCTCGAGGTTGATGGTGTTTCATCGTCAATTTCCCTGGTGGAGGTCACTGAGGTGGTCAAACATCTCCGCAGTGGCAAGGCCCCAGGGATTGATGAGATCCGGCCAGAAATGCTAAAGGCTCTGGGTGTTGAGGGGCTGTCATGGTTGACACGCCTATTCAACATCGCGTGGGAGTCGGGTACAGTGCCAAAGGAGTGGCAAACCGGGGTGGTGGTTCCCCTGTTCAAAAAGGGTTTTCTTCCAAATCTAAACAGAAATATCTATCTTTTTAATTTTAATGTAATATTAATAAATATTATATATGCCTTAAATATAAGCATTTATTATAAATGTATATATCTGAAAAACAAACAAACAAATTAAATAAAAATGTTCACACTGTAAAAAATACTACATGTTTACCGTAGTATTTCCTACAAAACTGTAAGATATGATTGGTGAGTTTCTTTATTACAGTATTTTCTCTCTAAAATGAAGTACTGAGTCACACTTAATTACACTTAAAGTAACAAAAACTTTGAACACAATATTTTCATGGTTTTGGAAAGGACAAATCAATTATGAGGTGTAAAAAAACATGACACTCCGATAGTGAACCAAAATTAACGATACCTGAATCTGCAGCAGCTTAAGGGTCTTCATCAAATATTTATTTTTAAATATACACCGCTGATTTTCCCACCTTGACATGTCAAAATGTTTTTTCATGGATAAAGTCTATTACAGGTCTCAATACAACATGAATGTCTTTGCCTGTCATCATGTCATGTACTGTATAAACAGTACAATCAAATGATACAGGCTCCTTTAATAAACTGTCTTTTCTTTTATTGTTTTGATTTTTTCTATTTTTATTAGTTCCATAAGATCTATGATATTAGTTCATCTTGTAAAATACCAAAGTGCTGAAATAATACTGTTCTTATGTTAAAGTTTCTGTTTACACTCAATGTTACTCAGCCAAAGGCATTATACAGGATACATATCTAAAATGATGTAATGTTTTTTTGGTTGCAGTCTTATTTTTTCTCCCCACCAATAACTGTCTAACCCAGGAACCCCTCAGATAAACATTGCTCCATGGCGCCACAGATGGTCAAACACAGAAGCTGGCCACCACTTTGGCCATAATTGATTTTGTGTAAGCTGCTTGATATGACCCATACACTTGTTTCTTTCGTAAGCTATATTGGGCAGTCATGTGAGACATCATCAGTCAGGATGCTGAGGCTGTGGCTTAAGGGAGGTCTATGAAGCAGAAAATTGTTGGTTTGATGAATGGGTCCTTTTGAAGTGGGCCAGACACTGCGGCTGTCTTCTGAGAACTTGGGAATCAAACCTGTGCCGTCATTGTGCAAGTGACAGAAACACCAACCAAATCGGGTTGGGCTCAGTTAGGTTTCTCTCAGGCTTGGACAGGTTTGGACAGAAAATCTTTAAAAAGTCGTTAAGACCAGAAAAGCTCTACATAAATGCAGTCAGGAAATGCTCCACAACGACATGTAACTGGCCGAGCCGTTCTAGACATGCATTGGTAGAAAAGCAGGAAGTCTGGAGGTGTTATATTGCAACAAAGTCCCCTCAGTGAGGAGGCTGGAATGGTGGAAAGGTTCAACAAATCATTGTTGATTTCGACATGGGCGGAAGCTGTTTGTTTAACATTTCAAACCAATGGTCAAAATTATTTCTTTCAACAGATGGCGATCATTGTATAACTATGACCAAGTATTCTTTTAATGTAATAAGCATGATGATCAAGGTCAAGGAACATAGCTTGAGAAACAAGATACAGCTGTTAGATGCATAATGTCATCACATGCACATTTTCTAGTCACAAAGATAAAAAGATTATTAGCTATTGAATGTTAATTGTCAATGTTAATGATCCTATTATAACCCTGCACGATGCAGATACCAGTACATTGTCTCTTGTTCCTGAGATGAGCTGTAATTCTCCTCACAATGCCCTTCCTTTTTCCATTCCCGGTGTGGCGGAGGAGCTCGGATGAACGTGAGGAGCGTCGGAGGGAGGTGTCCCGTGAAAAATAAGGAAATGTGGATGAGAGAAACGGGAGGGAGATTAGGACCAGCAATTGCGGCACCACGAGGCTGAATATTTGGCAATCTTTGTTACAAATCCCTGTAGGGGAGATGAGCTGTAATTCGTAAAACAGCTGGAAGCCTTCTCAGTTCGCTCTTGCATTATAATGAGGGGATAGTCTTTTCAGGACTGTGAAAAGGCAGGCAGATGGTGAGTTTTATGTTTTGGAGACACATCTGTCTTTCCGTCTTATCTTGAAGACCAGTGTCTTTGCTTCACACCAATTTACCTGACTTGGCAATGGACTGTTTGATGTATAAAAAAAGTGGCGATGAATGGGGATCAGGATATCACAAAAAATTGAGACTTGAATAGCTAACATAGAGGTAGATATGTATAGGTAGATATGCACGTTCTTTAAGGTTATTTTGCTTCTTCATTTGAGTTCTCATTTACATATGCTGAGTAGACAAGGTGTTATAAAAAAGGTTGGTACATAAAGGGCTCCTCTGTGCAATTTCACTGAATAGTGCAATGTCATCAACATTTTGCAAAATGTCCATTGAATATTTCTCTCTTTGTGTCACCTTAGTGAATAACATTCAAAAAATATAAGGATGCGATGAGATTTCAACGAGGAAAGCAACTTGTTATGATGAGATTTGTGATGAACATGTGTGTTTGGACATGTAAACATCTCATTCAAATCTCTTATGCTTTATTTATTCATCTTTTAATTCCAAATGTGGAACCCCATAAAATTGAAGCTGGTGGCGTGAATCTCTTGTTAGCTTGAAAACTCAGGTGCTTTTTACATTGACGTGTTATTCATTGAAAATGGAATATCCACAATGAAATCTCAATATATGCTAACCGCATAACTCCGAGACAAAAAAAAAAAAGGACTCTGCAATATGTAAATGCAAAAGGTGTGTTGCTTGGAACACTCAACTAAGCCCATGATGCTCTTGGGGATTCAGGTTTGTTTTTTTGCTGCGGCGACACCTGCCACTGGTGCAAAACCAGTGAGAGTTCGTTACAACATTTGAAAACTGTTTGTTCTTCCTGGCTTTAGCTACTGGTGAAACGTAGCCTGCATTGATGTGATGCTACTTTACAGATTGCCTCTTTCCTGTTTCACACGTTCACACACAGCAGTGATGGCCACCAGGCGAAGTGTTGGTCTAACCGTGAGGATCCACCAGGCTTCAGGGAAGGATCAAATGCAGTAGGGTTCATCCATCGATCATGTTGCAGCCATTTACACAAATAACCAGTCATGTTTCATTAAGGTGTAGACATCATATCCCAGATATGATCACAAACAGGATGTGAAGAAGAAGAAGGATGCATGCGAACATCCGCAGTCAAAGCAGGTTATTTAGAAACTCAGTTGTTCAAAGGATTATGAGTCATTAAGGACGAAGTTAATGTGGGGTGGAATCAAAGTGGGAGTAAAAGAGAGGAAGAGAGGAGGAGACATATGGTGCTGTCACGGTAACAGACGGGATGTGGAAGTGCTGTAACATGGGGAATCAAGGGAAGATGCGTGGTCAGCACACACAAACATACACCCACACACACACACACACACACACACACACACACACACACATTATGTAAAGTTGATACATTCACACAATATAAAATATGCTCCCACTGATTATCTCAATTAAAGGCAGGATGCTTGCTGTCTGTTGGATGTAATGCCCATTCAAGCACTTAGACGATGTGCTGCATTAATGTCAAAGCTTATTATTGATGATGTACATGTGGCGATGATAAATGTCGACAGGGAGATTAAACTAATGACACGCAAAAAAGATTCTATACCAATATTCATGAACATATGTTGAGCTCATCTTATCATTAGGGCTGCTGCACACTAGAGGATTTTCAACTCTTGACCGATTTAAAAAAAGTGTGAGACCACAGGAAAAAATGACATATTTAACCAGTTTTTAATATTGTTTATATATAAGGTACGATTTTTACACTGACCAGGGAGTTTAAATCTCCCAGAAATTTACGAGATTCGTCTTCTTCTTCATTTTTTATATGGCAGGTGGCAAGGAAAGTTTAGGCACATTGCCACCACCATCCAGACATTGGAGTGTGATTGAACGTGACTTCAGATGAAAAACAAACATGGAGGAGGACCAAAGTAACATAACTAACAAGCAATCATTGCTGAGAAGGCACACACATTTTGCAGCACGAGCAGGAGGTGGGTTGGAAAGTTATTGTTGTTTTTAGTCTTTAGGCTTCCAGGTCAGCTCGATCTCTTGCTCTCTCTCGCTTTTGCGTGTTTCTGTCTTATCCATCTTTGATATTCAAGATCAGGGGGGCTCAAACTTAATCAGTAGCTTTAACGATTATTTTGTCAACCCCTCACGATTCAAATACGGTCTGAAATTGGCCCAATAATCCTTTAGTGTGCAGCAGCCTTTAGAAAGTTACAAAACAAAACCACCTAGAAAAGAGAAGGACGCAGCAATATGTGCATGTCTGAGTGGACACTTTTAGTTCGAACTTGATGGTTTAATTATTTAGTTTAAAAAAGCCCTGATCTACTTGGGAACTTCTACTTGAGACATTCTTGTTTTCTTTGGACTCTTTAACCCTGTCATAGTTGAGAATACGGGGCTATACTTTGCAAAGTACAGTGAGATAAGAGGCAAAGAGAGGCCAGTATAATGTAAACTGAAGATAACAGGTGGAATAAACAAAAGTTTGAGCTGATTGAGGCATATTTTGTGCGGGGTGAGGATCATACAGGGATATATAACAATAAACTCAACTTTAACATCAATAATCTCAGTTAGTTGTTGAAGTGTTCCATAGAATAAGATGTGCACCCTGTAATTGGAGTATATTTATAAAGAGCTTATCGACCACTCAAGCTCTTTATTAAAAGTGCCAATCACGGTCACTCATTTACACAACAGGCCGTTAGGGGATTGACCTTCTGGTTAGTGAAGGACCCTCTTTCCCTTTTGAGCAACAGCCACCCTTTTAATGGTTCAATCATATCAAATTACATCATCATACATTCATACCCTCCATCAAAAACTCCAAGTACATAATTACCTGACATTTACTTTTACTTGACAAAAATATTCTAGGGATGGAGAGAATACCAGACTATTTTTCAGGTGAATCAAAGAATACTTTTCATTGTTGTCTTTACATCCATTGGTACAACGCAAAAAGAAAATACTAATACATAATCAATCAGACTATAATGTGACCCTTTACTAAAATGTAACAAATTTAGGCTCAAACATAAAGATAATAAAAGCGGGGCCCACATTTAACTCACTATCCCCATAGCATTATTAGCATTATACTTCCAGTTAACAAATTTCAACGTCTTTTTCCAAATGTAGCCGAAGGATGTTGTTGTTGTTTCAACTTTCTTGAACACATTCGACCCAAACTGACCCAAGAGAAGCCTCCTGACCTGTCAGATCGGATAATATTCAAGTGCTGTTCTTGGAAAAAATGAGGCTGAAAACAGGTTGAAGATGCAGAGAAGAGAAATTTGATTTATTGTCTCAAGGTGTCTTTGTCTTTCTTTCAACTGTGTGTCAAAAGTAACCCAAGGATGTCAAAATCTCCACTTCACTGTTAATGCAGTCTTATTTCATTTTGACAAGCTGCAGAGATGCTGGAGCATCTGCACTGGATCTGTAGCCTCAGCTAATGTCTGTGCACTAATGTCTCTGCCGGGTAGTAAGTCATGCCAAATTACATCAAAAAGACGAGCTGTCCCTTTAGATTTAGGGGATTTCTAATGCACTCACACTACAGGTACAACATGAGTTTGCCCTTTTCTCAAAAAAACACAGTGCCTTAGTAGCATGATCTTGAACGTGTACACAGATTCATCTTTGTCCAAACTGTTTGGTTGACAAAGACAAACAAAAATGTCCCCTTACTAATGACAAGCTTGAAAATCAACAACCACAAATAAGGTCCGGTCAGCCAGGAAGAAGTATGTGAGTTCTTGGATCAGCTGACACTCCTCGTGAGAAGCATAATGTGTCACAAAACAGAAGGAGGCATCACAGCCAGCCCTTCGCTTCAGGCATGACATATGTGACAGTTGCCAGGCACCTCTTCCATTTTATAATTCAACTGTTGCACAAGATTGCCGCTCTGGAGACAGGATACTTTTTACCTATGACATCCTTCCATAGAGATCTGAATCACTTTCAAACCTTTGCTAGAAATATTCCAATCTAAGCACCTCTTTCCCAGATGGAATGGAGATCTGCATGCTGCAGTGCACACCACAGAAAAGAGTCAGAGTCAATTTCCTTCCTGTGACTAACAAGATTTTTTTGGGGGGTGGGGGGAGTCCCAACTGGCCGAAAGCCCAGGCGAAGTTCTGAGCAAGAGCTGCTGGAAATCAAATATCCTCTTTTAAGAAGCTGCCATGTATACCTGGAAGACATCTTCTGCAACTTCTGTTTGATGTAATGATGATGTACCTGGTGGCTGGGATATTGCAAATTTATCTTCTTTGAGCCTTTTGGACAAACCATCAAAAAGATCTTGTGCTCTGCTCCTACCCACAAAATCTGAGCTAAATTCTAATAACAATTGCACAACATAATTAATGACTGACAGCTGATGGCCATCTGGAAACTTTGAAACATAAGTAGAGACATTATTCACTGTAACCACGGGTGTGAATTTTCCTCTTAGGCTCATAAACCATATTGTATCACGCAAATGTCTGAGTTAGTTGATGTTTGTAGATGGAACTTTATGATGAACAGTAGGTGCTATGCAGTGTTATTCAGTGCAGACAACATTAAGACTGGGAAACTCCCAGCTTCCAGCCCATAGAGGACCTTTGATCTTGCCTGCGAGACAATTCATAAATAATAAAAACCTTATTGTCTGTCTGTTTCACCCTCTGGGTAAATTAAACACACACGTATCGGTTATGTGTCATCACCGACAAGGTGGGTGTGGAATGCCATGTTATCCAAGAGTGATCTATTGATTATCTTTTGTGCTGCCAAGCCAGTATGCCTGGTTTGCAGGAACATGGTTGCAGTGATTGGAATAGGCCAATATCTAGTGTCCTTACAGCTGGAGACACGCAGCGAACACGGATGATTTAAAGGACAAATGTGGGTGAATAAATCTATTGCTCTTCAATGGAGTTTGTGTGTCCAACAAGCAGCCCTCACAACACTGCATTCTAAAAGAAACTGTTTTGAAAACACATTTTATGGTGAGTGAGCTAGGAAGCTGAAATCTCCTTGAGAAGGAACATTTTCCCTGGAGCCTTGTTGCTGCTGCCAAGCTGCTCGTCACGGACAGTGCAACGTTGTTCCAAAGCAAAATTGCCAGTTTGTATAAAACAACTGTAGCAGAGCAGATCACTGAGTGGTACTTGTGTCTGCCTGTGGTGATTGTACTGGAATGAATGTGGGGACAAATGTCACTTCGGGCACAATAAAGTCTAAAATACTAATGACCAAATGTGACACACACGTATCTGTCCTCCTCTTCCATCTATTTTCATCAAGGCCCATTGGATGTTTCCTGGGAAAATGGCAACATTTTTGAAAAAATCCCACAATATGAAATGCAGAGAAAATAAAATCCTGGATCTGCCAAATCAGGTTTTGCCTGACCCATATCACATCTTTCAATCAAAGTCTGTTCACTTGTCTCTGTGTAACCTTCTTTACAAATATAAACTAACATACAAACCAACAAACAAACAAACAGAGAGGGGTGGAAAACATAACCTCCTTGGCAGAGGTAACAATCAAAATGTTTGTGTGTCATCACTGTCATCATCATCATCACTACCATCTGACATCAGACACCTAGCCAAAGAGAAGCAGTTCAAACCATCACAGCAGAACGTTTATTTTAATATATAACAAATGATTTAATACAGTCTTCTTAAGATTTTATAAGTAAATGAAAGTATCACCATTTGTGATCTGAATCGAGCAAAATTATTGGACATCAACCATCCAGAAGAATGTTCCTATGAGCTCTGGTATGACACAAACAAACACTTCCTCTTCAGATTACAATAACCCTTTGTTCTGTCCACATTAATCTAACAGATTACAATTTCCTTTAACATCCCATTTTACCCCTTTCTAATGTAATTCACTGCACTTCCGTGAACCATGGGGTAACATTGTTTTACTCACAGATGATGAAAAGTACAGTCTTTTCATGGCCCAGGTCTGACTAAATGATGCTTGCAAACAAGAACAAAGGAGAGTCCTTTACTCAGTGTCCTGGTCATGTGGTCAGACTCAGCACAATGTTTTTCCCAGAAGCAAGGAAATTACATGGCGTCATCATCCTCCAGTGCAGGACTATATCTCCTCTTCATCGGCAGTCTCCTTTAGACAAAGTCTGACTGCTGTCACTGTGTCTTATTTAAGTTTGTCACTGTTTATCATGATCTGTTGGGATTTTTCCCTTTTTATTTTTTTTATAGCCCATCCAAGTTTGCACAAGCATTCATACAGATCATGACACCTCACCTGAAGTTAAACAATTCCAATACAACACGGTTAGACCAGAAAATTATCCATATAACAACATAGGAATGTGGGGTGGCGTCTGGGTGGAGCAAGCAGGAGGCAGGAGATGGTTTATGAATGCAAATGCAGAAATCTCGTTCTCTTTCAGAGTTGACATCGTTTTTGTCATCTTCCACATGTTCCTACTCTGTTTTTTCAATTTTTACTAAGGGGTTGGCAGGAGAAGCTCAGAAGAATGTTAAAAGCAATTGACTCAGACATTTGCCTTCTCTCACACTGGATACCTGGATAATCTCATGCATGTCTGAGAGCAGCAATAGAGAGCCAATGTCAGCCGGGAAACTGAGCTCATGTTTATTTCCTCTTGCAGATGGGTCAGCCCCTCTTTTTGGCCAATTTCCTGCTATCCTGAAACTGGTCAAGTTAATCTTGACCTTTTTGTCTAAAATTAGCTGCAGAGGAGCGCCCAATGGAGGAGGGAAATGGCTACCGCTTTTGAGGAGAAGCCACTATAGAGAAAGCATTAACTTAATTTAACTGAATGGCTTTTACTTGGTTGTTTTTAGCTGTTATTTTGATTAATTGCCATTCATTTTTATAAGGTGTATTATTTCATTTGATTTTTATACTGCATAATTTCCTGTTTTAAAGGTGCTATGTTATTAAAGTTGTTGTTGTTGTTGTTGTTGTTCTTCTTCTTCTTCTTACGTAGTAGTAGTAGTAGTAGCAATATACAAACTAGATGGTGAAAAAATAAAAACTGTTGTTCAGAATGTTGCTCAGAATCAAAAATGAACTGACAGGTGCATCACTTAGTTAGCAGGATTTAGTTCAACCCCAGTCATATGAAGACAGTAAATCAACCTTTGATACTGTTCAATGTACAATTTTTATTTCACTACCCTGAGCACTGGGTTGTTATCACAGCTGTAGCTCTGGATTGGTTTTGTCTTGGATAGAGCGAGTGAAGGAAGTGAGTTAATCCCCAATACTATTACTCAGTATAACTTGCCATTATTTGTATTTCAAAGGCCTATGTGTAATGCACTTACCACGTTCTGTTAGCACAAATCAAAAAGTAAATGCATTTTCATTAGAGCCTGAACAGTCACAGACTTTCACTTGTGTTTGAACATTTGGAACCATCGTATTGTGTTGAGATAAAGTGTCTAATCTAATTCAATACTCTGCCAGACAGAGAATTGAGTTAGTCCAATATCCTGTGTTATTGGATGGCACATTCGTGTAGGGGAGATTGGATTTTAATGTTCAAAAATAAAATCACTGTATTTATTCTGGCAATGTTGGGAAATTTGGTTCAGTGCTTCACACAGACTGTAGGAACGAAAACGGGGACGCTCGCTGTAAATGAATTGTGTGTTTTCAGGGAATCTGCCCATGGGCATCAAATGCCTGGCTTCGGGCCGGACAGAAATATTTCCACATAAAGTGAAATGATATCAGCAGCAGAAAAGTAAGATGAAATATTTAACTGAGTGAAGGAAGACAATTAAGACAATTCCAGGACACTGGGAAACAAAATCATTGATTAATTCATGAAAATCCAGCACATACTTATAAGTGTTCACTTTAATACATTTTTACAGGATTTTATCTGACAGTGTACACACGACAATCTGTTTATCACGTGTACATATGCACAGCTGTGTTTACACAACAAGGTCATTTTCACTGTGAACACAGACTATACTAATCAAACATGCTAACAGTGTCGGCACTGAACCATAGGACTGTCCCTCTTGCAGGGCTGGCATTAATGTGCTGTGCTTAGTAAAACCATCTGTTTACAGAATAAATTCTACCACTGATTCTAATGCCAGTGAGTGGGGACAGGAAATTAGGACATAATACAATTTATTTTCAAGTGTCCCAAAACACGTTATTGAAATGACCAAGACGTCCTGATGGAAGTAGAGTCTGATGTTGTTATGGAGCAGTAGGGAGGAATACTTTTATATGATAAAACACATATTTTATGCCAAATTAACAAATTAGTAAATCAGTAAACAGGATGAAGGACAACGTCTTTAATGTCCTTCATCCTATTTTGTGCTATATTGGCATAAAATATATCTTCCATCATATAAAAATCGTCTCTCATCAATGCTTTGAATATTCTGTAGGTTATTTAAAGTAGTAACACCTGTTTCTATGACAACCTTTTAGAGCGACGACGCTCTCGACAATGAGGCAAGCGATTAAAGGAATTAACATTAATTATTCTTGTTCAATATTCTTCTTCACTCATTACATTAAGAGTAGAAAGAAGTTAAAGTATTTATTTTTCCAGTTCAGACAGTTAATGTCTGAACTGGAAAAGTCTTATTTTTGATAAAATAGAAGGAGACAAGTAACATATCCATCCTTCCATTTCCTATACCTCTAAACTCTGAAAGTCGTGGGGTTGCTGGAGCCAATCATTGACCCGAGAGGTTACCAGCGTATGTCAGGGCCGACATGTAGAGACAAACAACCAATCATACTCACCTTCACTCCTACGAATGTCCAATCAACCATAAGCTGCATGTCCTCTGCAGCTTATGTCAGGTTTGACAGCAGCAGAGCTTACATGTCAACCATTAGGACTCACAATTGACTTGAACTGTAATGCTTTGCTGAGGAAGTCCAGTTCACATTCACACTTACCTCCCCGTCCTGAAACCCTGCTCTAATGCGGACCTGGCAGACTGGGCTGTCCTGACAGATGGTTGCTCAGCAGGGGCCTCTTGTCAAGGTGCTGCAGCCAGATCAGGTCCATCTGTTTCTATACAACACAAATGCTCTGCACTACGCCTCAACCTGTGGGGTGAATGCCACAGCCAGGTGTGCAAGGACAAAGCGAGAGGACACGGGTGCAGATCAGGAACAGGAGCCGCAGCAGCAGCAGAAGATAGCTATTGTCAATATCAATGACAGAAGTGGAGGTTTCTCTCCTAATTTTGTTCAAGGTCGCAGATGTTTCTGAAATGGTGATTAAAGATTAAGATTAAAACTGAGCACATCTTTAAAGGTCACATTGAATTTAAGCCTATTATGTAATACGAATGTTTAAGCTTCTCACGAGAGATTATTGATTCCACGACTCAGTCAGAATATTAATAAAATTGGGGGAAGTTTCTTTCATTCGTTCACATGTTTCTAATTTTGTTTCCCCTCAACATGCCCACACACACATGAACATGAGGTGAAGTGTGGTCAGTAGCCCTCAGAGAAAACAACTCAATCAGAAGTTTGACTTGGAGACGCAGAACGCTGTGACGAAACCAATTAGAGCTTAAAATACATGTCGGGCCGCTGAGAGAGCCAACAAACATTCCACACACACTATACGTGAGTCTGTGTGTGTGTGTGTGTGTGTGTGTGTGTGTGTGTGTGTGTGTGTTTTTACACAGGGCATTATGTGGAAAGATACACCGAGTGGAAGCTGGTTTGGTGACACAGGAAAGAACAGCACAACAGCTGACTATGATATCAGCTCATCTCTCCTCGCGGCATCACTTCTCCTCTCTGGGGAAATTACCACAAAATCACAACAGGACACAATGAGCATTTGTGAAAATTGACCACTGTGACATGAACATGCCGTGACTTTGTGTGGGATTGTTGACAACTTGACCTACTCACGTAGCTGATGTAGATAGCTGTAGCTCAGAGAAGAGCTTTGTAACCCCTTGTGGTGTTTGTGTATTTTGATCAACACTGTGGTTTCCACATTCTTCATGCTTGTTGATCAGTGCAGAGTCTGTTCTTAACCTGCCTGTAATGAATGGGCTGTTTGTCGGGGCTGTGGTGGTGCTGGTCGCAGCTTTCCCCCTGAAACTGTCAAAGTGAAGCTGCTGCACAAAGAGCCGTTCTCCTCTTTATTCATAGTTCCGTTCAGGTGGACACAGTACGCAGAGCCCTGACCTGGAGAATCAGCTGTTGATGCCGTTTTCGTGAGCAGGATGTTGTCGCTGTTGTCGACGTCACATGTGCGAGTTCCAGCTGCTGCGGCTACAGAGCAAAGTGTGATTGTTTATTCAAAGTTTATTCATGTTAAATGTGTCACATGTCCCGATCGCACCAAATTCAACTCTGCACATCCTCCTTCATGTGAAACGGATGAGATGAAAGTTTCTCAATATATGTGTGCCTCATACAAACAGATATTTATTGGATCATTGGATCAGTCACCACTTGTCATCACCTCTCCACATTTATATGGATTAATATGACATTTTGACTATTATGGCACCAAGAACAGGAAAGAGCTGGAATTTATGATCCTCTAACTTTTCCTCTTCCGCTTCCCTGAAGTCAACTTGGTGCTGGATTCATAGTTTTGTGTGTTTCAAGTGATGTGTGCCTCCTCAATGGGGGCTACGGCTCCAGATGGAGATAACACATGAATGACTGCAATGGTCAGTATGTGCTATCTCCTAATGTAGATTGTTCAGGGTGAAGACAACATGAAAACAACACAAAGACTCACAAGTCATCTTATTTTCCTGCAACACAACTCCACTGCTCTGATCTCTGCTCTCTATTAGAGTGAATGAAAGAATATTGAAGACACAACTACAGAAGTTACCTGATTGTAACTCTGGTCCTATGTCATAGCTGAAAGGCCAATGAGGATTGTAAAGACACTGTTCATACAGGTTGTGTAGTGAAGCAGCTAACTTGTGAAATCCAACCCTAACCTTCTGCTATAAATTAAATAATAAATTAGCTATAAATTAAAATCAAAGCCGCACAGGTACAGCTGCTACCTGTGAACCTCTTACATTGACTATAATCCTTTTTGACCTTGGTGACACTCGATTAGTTTAATATATCAATATATTTTGATTATCTTGTTGTTTTATGTTGTACAACCCCACAGAGCAACGAGCACGAGTCTCCAGATGAACCAGTTCCTGTTACGTCTTCATGCTCTACCGACTGAAGAAAGGGAGCATGCATAAAAGTACTGATCTCGTCATTCATGGAATCCGGAATTATATTTATTCAAATTTAAATCCCCCCCCCAAAACAAATTATATGCCCTTGAATGGATGTATTTAACACTTTTCATACAATCCTCAATATTTTTCAAAAACAAAGAAAAACTCAAAGATGTAAACATTTTTTCACAGTGCATCAGAACCTTCACTGACAACAGGGATAATAATTTTAATAGTTACAATGTAAATATATTTTAAAAACTTTATAGATATGTAGACAGCCCCCCCCCCAATATGCAAACATACAAAGATTTACAACACAATACATTCAGCCTTATCTGTGTGTCAGAAACTCCGGGGGGGACGGGCTGCAAAACCTCTGACATGTGTGTACTTGTAATCCACATACGCCAGCGTCAGAATTTGCATCTCCTGAGGACAGATTGTGTGTTTCTCCAAAGACAATAGGAAAAATCTGCGCCGGCAGGCAGAAGATTCAGATTCTAGTTGCATCGTCCTGATCGCATTTAGCTTTATTTACAGTGGATCAGCACAGACATTATAGAGAGCAGTGCGTATATAGGATTCATCACATCACGTCAGACCCAGTGTAGGCTTATAGAGTTCAGTGAGTGCATTATAAACCATTATAATTGCTGCATAAAGAAGTTCTGCTGATTCAGAGGCTCGCATCTCAAACGGGATTAACAAGGTTTTTGTCCCAGGATGCATCTCGACAGGTGAGATTCACACAGAAAGAAGAGCGTCCTGATTAGCATGTCTCACTCAAGTGTTGACACGAGGCCTTACATTGTGCCGGGCGACAACACTGGATCGTTTGATGCGAGGGCTAACTATAATTGTATCCAGCTTGAGACGCTCTGTGTGCACCTCTGACACATCAAGCTTTGATTTCCCTTCATAATCGAGAAGGCTCGCTCATCCAAGCAGCTGTAATCACATCAAACGGCGCTCCTTGGATTCCTTAATATCCAATGCTGTGCATCCCCAGTTCAAGTTACGCAAAAACAAGAGCCACAAATACATTCCATGATCAACTGGGAGGTAGAAACGGTCACCTTCATAGAAGCTGCATATACAATAACCTCATAATAGATTCAATTTCCCACTTGGATTGTTGAGTCTCTGCGAAACCCGACAAAACCATGGAGGGAAATAGAGTTTAAGTAGTAACGGTCAAAAGTAATGGCCATCATTTTGCGGCTGTGTAATATTACTGATCTTGGTATGAGGAGACAAGTCCAGCTAAGTCTGTAGTTCTCAGGCACAGCTATTAAAGGGCTGAAAGAAAATAGATTCCAGCTGCAGCGAGCGAAGCCACAGACCTAGAAGCTGTTTCGCACTAAATAAGAAAAACATGGAAACACTTTTCTACGCCACCAGTCAGAAGCTGAAATAACAAAAATATAATCCATCTCCCCATTTCAAGACACTACGAGGGGTTTTCTTCCTCCCCTACTCATACACTTAGACTGATATCCATGGTAATATATGAATTCGATTACGCATCAGCACGTACACACAATATATATATACATGCAAACCAATGTTTACATAAAATCCCTGACATCTGATATATATGTACATCGTTTGAATAAGTAAAGCCAGTAGAGATGACCCTATGTGGGAATGGCTAGAGATAGATAATATACAGCTTGGTTACTTGTAGTATTTGTCCCTTGAGTAGAACCGAATAGAAAACAAAAAGAGTCATCGGAATCTGGTTTTCACAGTTGTGTTTCCTGGTTTGTGTGTCCATCCTTGCTCAGGAACAAAGGCTGACCAGCACAGGACTGTACGCCGTGGTATATTGATATGTAAGTCCTCGTCATGGCATTGGTAGAAAAATACAAGTGTCCAAAACAACATTTTGGCTTTGACAGTGAGCATAAAGGTGACTGCAACCTTTGGTTCCAGCATGATGAGCAAAACATTTAAAAAAATCCACTTGCATTTTACCGATCCTTCGGCAGTTCACCTCTGTTCTCCCGTGTCTTACAGCAAAAATGAAAAACAGCTTTTTCTTGAAATACCAGAGTTGTAAATACAACGATAGAGAGTGATACAGAAGGAAGCTTCTACCCTGTGCACCCATGTAGTTGTATAGAATCACTGTCAGATACTTAGATAAAAGAAATATATTAATCTGAATGAATCATTGACTCAGTTGAAAGTTTGCTTGTCTTTGCAAACGCTAAGTTTCACAGCGGTAAAGCTGCTCACATATAGATGGATCCTCAACATTATCCCTGACTTGTTAGGAGAGCAAGTGTGCATCTTCTAAACTCTGTCTGAACAATTGGATTTGACAACAGGAGAAATGACTCATTCACTTCCCAGCAACATGCACTGACACATGCATTGGGGTCTGCAGACCACGTGAATGGGAAAGTGGTCTGTAAAGATTTTTGTAGGAGCTGTCTGCGTCACTGTGGTGGTAGTCACTGAAGTTAATTTAGGGGCAATTAGTTTTTTGTTCATGCTGTGCTATTATAAGTCTGAATACAGCTTAAGCCCACAGCTAACAGATCAGTAAGCACTGAACTACCAAGGGTCTAACCCCAAGGCAGAGGTTCTGTGAAAAGCCGACACAGAGTGTTAGTTCAACTGGAAATGGTGGTTTGGTATCAATTTCATCAAGAGGGGGTCGCCACCAAAGTCAGAGCAGTGGTTGGAGGAGTGCAGCCGGGCAGCAGCTAACTCGATATGTACTGAGATGATTGTTTTGGTTATGACTTGTTATAACAGCTTTTATAGTTTGCTTCTCTGTGGAAACTGCAAAGAGGTGCTACACTTCCTCTGACCTTTGTACAGAGAGGAATCATGACATGCCGTGAGGGTCAATCCCAACATGCACCTGGGCAGATCTGCTTGAGTTGTCCATGGCAGGTCTTTGTGTACTTCCATTTGAATTTGATTGGACAAATATTGTGGTTAAGCTCTACTATGCTCGCTGTGCATTGTTTTTACATGGATAATTTGGGCGGCCCAATGTCTCTCTTGTGTTACAAATATTTTTATTGAAAAACAAGCCCACTCTCTTCAAAGAGGAAGGAGGAGCTCTAAACGCAAGTGGCTCATATCCATGCATAGGCATGATCTCACCTTAAGTTTAATCAGGAAGATTTTCAATCACAATTCTCTCACCTTCTCTCTGCTTATTAATCAGCTGATTTGGGGATTTTTTTTGTAATTCTGCCACAATCTCTTCCAGCCGGTAGTGCCGGTTGCTTTAAACAAATGTTAATAGATTACTATGATTTAAATCTGATTCACACTGCTTGCATTATTAGTAAAAAAGACAATGATGCTTACATTCAAATATGTGTTTCAATACTTCAGATGTTTTGTACATGTAAAAATGGGGAGCTTATTTCACAGTGGATTTCAGGAAGTGTACATTTTGGCATTTAATTGCTTCCCTGTTGCGGTCTTAATGATTCTTATCACAAAGTCTCCAAATAAATCTGAGTCAACAGATTATTCTGCTTCTGAAATTCAGTCACGTCTTTTGTGCTGGACACAACTAATTAGAAAAGATTGGCATCAGCAGCTCCTCTCTGCAGAGGAATCAATGCAACAACCCTGGAGTAAAATGTCCATGTTAATTTGTACACATGTAACTAAGGGCTCACTAAGCCAAATCTTTATCACAGCGCTTTGTTCCTAAAAACATTAAAAGGCCTATTTATGAAGATGAATGCAGTGACCGACGCTAAAGTAGTGGGTCTTAATTCAAATCTTGTATTGTTAATCTTCAGCAATCAGGGTGCATGACTAATTCTCTATTCGATAACATCATCAAGCGTCATGTGGTTCTTCATGCATGAATAAATACTTCTAACATCAAATACAGTACTTTAAATAAACACATAAAAGCTAGTTTAGCAAGCGCAAAGTGGCAGTATCGGCCCCTTCCTCTAAATCCAGCTTGAATGATTTGCATTGTGATTCTGGATTTTCTTGGTGCTGATCAGTAAAGGTGATCAGGCTAATTTGACCTGATGAAATATTGATGTACACATCTGTTGTTGCACGCTGGCTGTTTGACTCAATTCTGTGTTGGCTTCTAACTTTGTAACCATATTTATTTTGGCAGTATCACATATTTGAGGCATGAAGCAAGTTCTTCATTTTTTAAAACATCCCATTTCCTTTACCTTCAGCCAATCTGGATCGTTTAATCTTTAATTCTATTTGCATTGCTTTCCATCACTTGCAGTTATTGTCTTCAACCTTCATATTTGCTGTCTTTTCCTGAATTGTTCACCTTCTCACTGTGTGAGTGTGTTTGTTCCTCTAGAGGAAGTCGCTCTGAACTTCGTTGGAGAGCTGACTGATAGCCACCTCGTTGTGCAGAGATCCTTTAAGTATCCTTGCAGTCTTCTGCAGGCTGATGTCTGTAAGCTTTTCTCTGTCACCAAGGACTGTTTCAGGGCAAGGACAGTGCCTGCAGCTCCTGTGGTTCTCTGGTAGCCCGTTGGACAACCTTGTTGAGTTGGACTCTTCTTTGTGATTTGGCTGTCTGCAAGTTCCCTTTTGTGGAGAGCTGTGCTGACACGGACTTCCACAGAGTGTCCTCCTGCACTTGGCCACATCGCGGCTCAGGGACTTGCGGAAGTTGGGCTTGAATACCAGGTAGACAATAGGGTTGTAGAGGGTGGAGGACTTGGCAAAGATGGCTGCCAGGGCAAAAGCCATGGGTGGTACAGTTTCTGGGTTCCCAAACCCTGCCCACATGGACACAACAGCATATGGACTCCATGCTGTCAAGAAACCAATACAAACTGCGACAGAAAGCTGAAAAGAGACAACAACAGACACCACATATATATTTATCATGTAAAGAACATGTGTACTTTTGAATAATCTGCACAGTAATGTTGGATAGTGGACCTACACAGCATGCTGTTACCTTAATGATGAGTGCATGTGCATTGGTGATCTTGTTCGTCGGGGACACGTGCTGCTGCACAGCCTGACTGGAGCCCCGCACGGTCAGCAGGATGAAGGTGTAGGACAGGAAGATGACGGTGCACGGAATGATGTAGCAGAAGAAGAAGAGGCAGATGATGTAGGTCATAGCTGCGGTGCTTTCGCTGGGCGCATGCCAGCTGATGCAGCATGCCGTGCCGTACGGCTCGGGCCCGTACTCTCCCCAGCCAGACAGGGGCCCCACAGCAAAGACTCCAGCAAAGCACCAGACCCCAGCAATCAGGAGGCAGGCGTGTCTGTACGAAAACTTGTTACCTGAGAAATGTAAACCGGGAAGAGGCAGAGAAGGGTAAGTTGAGTGGAGCCATTGCTGACAAATAAAGACACAGGAGAAGGATAAGAAACAACAGTATATCAACAGTATACGATACTAGACACATTGGGTCAGGTGACCCGCTAATGGTAACCATCGAGGAGGAGAGGGAGGAAGACAGAAGGAGGAAGAATTGGAGAGATATTGTGGAATGAGTGATGAAGAACGTTTCCCCAAGAAGGGCATGTTGACGTGACAAAGCAAAGGGAATGATAATTGTCTTTTTTCCTGACCAGTGCTTATTTTTGATCGCTGACTCATTTGGATAAGAGGTCACACGGCCCACAGGAATGCACATGAACTGAAGTGAGTAATCTTCGTAATGCCCCGGACCCAAACGTCAACATTATTCTGTGTGCAAGGAGAGAGAGGGAGCTGCATGGCATGTTTACTTAGACGTTAAAGAACGTGAGAAAAACCCTTTAATAATCTACACTAACCGTTTTCCTGGTCTCGCCCCAATCTTAACCCTCTGCACACAGGACGTTGTATAAGGAAACAAAGTCACTTCTACTTTTGCTCTTAGTAATCATGGATCTGGATCTTTATTACAATAATGGAATCTGCCATAGTTGCATTCAGTTTCTTCCATTACATAATATTTTTCCAGCTCATGTTATATTTGCACCAGGATTGAACTTGAAGTGTGCGAGCCCCTGTGCCCCAGCATCGTATTTGTGATTCCCCAAACTAGCCGTTATTGCCATATATGGTGTGGGAGATCGCACAATGCCTTTTAACTGAAGAGCCTCACAAGCTTGTTGGCTTTACTCAAAAGACGATGGACTTCAAACAAATAGAAAATAATTTAATCACTAGAACGTTGGCAGTTAAAGTTCCATATCCCTGTTATCCTTCTCCATTCACCACCATGATGACATAATACACTAAACATATAGGACTAGCATAAAGGAATAGTTCACTTTGGATTAGGGATATTGGTGCAATAACACATTTTATAGTTGCATACATTACTTCTTGTATTTTATTCATGTCAAGAACTATTAAGCGTACACAATGTAACTTCGAGCACAAGGAGTCTCCAAATCTAATCAAAAACAAAAGACCTAGTTGTGATGCAGTGTGGGATTGTGTGAGTTGTTTCTCACTTCCGACACAACTCAGCTGCAAATCATGTTCATGGATGAAGCTATGTACACAAGTGTTGTTCATGTTGCACATCAAACAAAAATAGCAGATGTAACGCTGATATAACGGAATTAAAGGTCGACAAAAAATTAAACTCTTATCTTTTTTTTTTTTATTGTGGAATTCTTGATGTGTGAACATAATTGGAAACATGTTGGATAATGTAAAAATAAACAACAATAATGTTCAACAAGAAGAGCTGACATTTGAATGAAGATCGTTTTGTGTGTGTTTCTGTTGGTTGTTTCTTTACTTGTGAATAAGTTAATCCTTGGGAAAAAAGCCAATAAGAGTCCAGTGTGATTGATTTAAACAACAAGGGCTTCTTCAGTGAGGACGAAGAGGGAGCTTTATCTAAGGTACCACACAGCCTCTTGAGCTGGATGTCAACCCCTCTTACAGTTCGTGCTGCTGGTGGGTGGTGGAGTCGATAAAGCCCTGTGGTGCTTGGGTAAGAGGCTGTTAGATATTTTAGACGGCTTTTAGCTGTTGTGACGCATCCCTTCAACGATCACACTGTCCTGCTCTCTCATTGGCACATGAAAGATTCAACCTGAGCTCTTTGTATTCAGGGGGCCCGAACTCAATTTCCAACAAAAGCCCTCAAACATGCTCTGACATTTTAAAACTGGGATGCAGCAAACAATTTTTTCCTCTGATTCAGATTCCTCAGCTCTGCCAATATCGACTTCCAATCTTATTACAGCTCTGTGAATCCCATGAATAATTGTCTCTTCAATAAAGTATTGTTTTTCGGGCCTTTTGACTTTATTTGGACAGTCAGTGCAGAGAGCAACAGGAAATTGTGGAGGGGGTGCTTATGCGCTCCTAGTCATCTATACTGGTAACCCTTGATGGGGAAGCTGGAGTCAGTCTCAGCTTAGAGGCGGGTTCACCCTGGACAGGTCGCCGGTGTATCGATATATCAAACAACTTTTTACACTCACATTCACAGCCTTGGTCAATTTCAAGTCTCCAATTGACATAACCCCAAACCTCATACTGTTGGAGGAGCTCAGAGTACCGGGAGAAAACCCATGCAAACATGGCGAGAACATGCAAACTCCGAAATGGGATTCGAACCGGATAGATTATTGAAACATTTGACTTCAAGACAGACAACTAGATATCCTATCCAACCCGATCCCAAACCCAAATATCAAATTTTTGTCCAAAGGCGAAGGGGATACCAAAGAGCAGAAACTATCAGCGACTAGCTGGTGAACATTCTGGAGTAATTAGGAGTATACAAAGGGTTGGATATTTCTTTTGAGAGTTAAATCCAAATGCTTTTGGCTAAATTGAGTACCACGCAATAAATCTGGTTCCTGTGTCAAACAGAGTCAAGATTCAGTCCATAGATTTGCACTGAATAGAAATCCTGTTACCAGCTTTTAACATTTGTCTAACCTGTTCACAATAATACACTATTAGGCTTTGTGTGTAATTGAGACCTGCACAAGCTCAATTGTACCTGAAAGGGCTCAATTGATACTGCCAATAGCATAATCAGCAGGGCTATTGATTCTGCTGTCAGTTAAAAGTGAATCAATCCTCTTTAACTGTAGGGCAATCCCCCAGCCACCCTCTTCATTCTCTGTTAATCCTGCCCCACCTCCCGCTTGTTCTATCCTTTAATTTATTGAACCACTGGGGCAGGATGAGCGCTTCCATCCAGCACCAACAGGTTCATCAGCACTCATAATGATCATGGTGGATCCTGATCGTGGTGGTGGATCATGATGGTTGATGATGATGGTGGATCCTGATCGTGGTGGTGGATCATGATGGTGGATGCTGATCGTGGTGGTGGATCATAATTGTGGTGGTGGATCATGATGGTGGATGCTGATCGTGGTGGCAGCTGATCCTGGACCATGATTACAACAAGACTGCTTGTACAATATGCCTACTCACATATTCTACTACCACTGTCAATAACTCCTCAATTCATTTGTCATTGCTGCTCCCTTTATCTTCATCATACATTTTTTTCTATTTCTTCTAATCAATGATGTAAATTGATGTGTTGAGTAACAGTTCTGCCGTGCTGGGAGAAGACCCCTCACATGTGGCTTTCTCAGAGGTTCTTGTGTATTTCTTGTTGAGGGTTAGAGGATGTCACACCTTGTTAAAATTGTAAAAATTTAATTTGAGTGATGGATTGATTGACTCATTGGCGACTAAAAATGGACCCTAACAGGATGCACTAGACTCATGTGGTCTTTTGAAATCAATAAGTTAAGGCTAATTTGCCAACAGGGATCTATTAAGAACAGCATTATCCACGTGAGTTGGAAAATTAAGAACTAATGAAAGAGAAACAGGAAGAGGCACCTTCTGATAAGCTCACACATCTCCTTACTGCTGCCACTCTTCTGCTACCTTCGGTCTCATCAGCTGCTCTTGTTTATCAGCCAGGAAATCGTTCCGGCGGATTTAAAGTCTCTGCAGATCTTATTTTCTCCTCTGCAGTTCTGATATTCACACTCATTCACAGACCAACCCTGGGAGGAGTGTTTAATCGTTGTAGATATAGTTTGCTGACCAGTTCTCTTTAGAAATGTGTCAAGACCGTGTGCTCCAGATAATAATCCCAGTCATGATATGTTTAAACAGAGTTCCACAAATGTTCCTCTTTTCACAGCAGTGTAGAAGCTGTTTCATATTTATAAAGGGACTGTAGTTTCTTCTTGTGGGGAAACTGTTTGGTAATCGCCTCGTTTCTTATTTTAAGAAATTTTAACACATAATATTCAGCTTGTGGCTAAAAAATTAAATGACATATATATATTTATAGTTTTGTGTCTGTTTCGTGGTTTGAGGCCTCATCAGAGAAATGGTGTGGAGTAAACTACGTAATGACAAATGAGCTGCATAACGAGAAAGAGTTGAGTAAAGCTACTTTAAACTGCCACTGGTGTTTAAGAGACGAAGATGCCGACGCACTGAAGTGACTTATTTCCAGTTTGCGCCCAAAAGGGACGAAGTGTCCAAACAACAACTTTGAGACTGTTCATGCCTTTTCACCTATGATGTGCACACATTTCCTTAAAGTGTTTAGTTTGGCCTTTTTGTCCCACGTCCCCCTTTCCCAAACTAGTGCCAGATGACAGAGGATTCATTTTTAACCGTTGAAGAGTGTTTTTTTATTTTTTTTGTTGATGGCTGACAGCAGGACTTTAATCTCTTCAGTGTATAAATGTATTCTTGTCTGGAAACAAAAACAACTTCAAGGGCGCTGATGGTGCTAATGATCAAATCTCACAAACATGCACATCTGCATGAACAGGTGGTGTCGAATCAGAGAGAACTTCAGTCTGACAACTCAGCTTTCAAATAGTTCTTACAGCATATTTAGACTTTGGTGTCTATTGGCTCCAGCTTCATCACGTCCTCAGATATGATTACATGGATGTGGCAGAGAGATAAAACGTCTTTAACCCTGACAGGAGCCTACAGGTAGATGCTGAGGTGGTGGAAAGGATCAATCGACCGGTGGCATACTGACGCAGGCCGGCGAGGGCATTGACAAGCCAAGAGAGAGATGGGAAATCGTTGCAGCTTAAACAGAACGCCAGATGGAAGGGTGTGCGTGATGGTCTTTCATGCCTCGTCGTTCCTTTGTTCTCAGCCTTTCACCCCCCCCCCCCCCCCACAACATATGTTTCACTCATACATACTCACTCATCACCACTGATTCCACTGATGAACACACCTCAGTACATCCTTAGTTTGATTTATGCACGTTGTCAGACAATGTTATTTAAATAGATTACTCATCCTTTGGCTTTCAACCTGCGTCTCCCTCTTTCCTTGTCACGGCCTCTGGACTCGGGGCGGGGCGTGACAGTTACTCAGGTGTTATGAGTTATGTTGTGCAGCCTGTGCAGACTAATGGATTTATTACCTCCACCGAGGAGGTTATGCTTTCATCTGTGTTTGCTTGTCTCGTTCTGTTTGTTTGACAGTTAACAGGATTACGCAAAACAGGATTTATCAGGGTGTAGATCCGGGAGTACATTTTTTCCACTTTCTTAAATAGTGCAAGAGAGAATTTCTTTTTTGTTTAGCGGACAGATATTTATGAGACTGTGAAATTCGGTGCAGATCCAAGTAAACGGGTGAATTTAAATGCAGTTTCAGAAGGGAACTGGGGCCTGAATAAAAAATACAAATGGTCTGTGTGTGAGGTGGACAACTGAAACTCGTGGCTGAAACTCTCTCCTGTAGACGGGCCTTAATATCATGCTGCTGTGGCAGGGCTGCAATTATTCACTGGGGTTTTAGGGCATTTCCTGTTTTTATCTGTGTTTCACCATGGGAACTTACTGTTGTCGTCCACAAACTGCTTAAGAAAGAAAGAGTACAGTGTGTCTGTAAGTGGCACACATTCATTCATGGTTTCTTAGAGAAATCTCATGAGCATCATTATTTGTGCTCATTACCATTTCAAACACTTATTTGTGAGGCTTGTAGCCACTGGGGTTTGCAACAGTGCATTACAGACTGTTCCTCCAGAAACCAGACAAGACAAGCCTTTTTATAAACACATCCCTGATATTAAATATCATGTGCCTGGCAGGAGCAATCATTGAGCTTAAAGATAGGGAAAGATTTCGTTTTATATTCAGAGTTTCCGACAAGTCAGACGTTTCCATCTTATCTCTCCCCGCATTTTTACCTCCCAACTGGAGGGGACGAGAGGGCTGTGGCGGTTCGGAAGGACATCGGGGGAAATCCTGATTAACAGTGTTTTTACCAGGAAGAGGGAGAAGTTCCTGCATCTCAAAAAGAACCCACACATTTTTCAAAGCCCTGCGAAGTTTGGATATAAACCAACCTCATGAGGATGGATCTGAACTCTGAATCATCCAGGCTGCACCACATTTTCTATTCCTTCTGCTACATGCTGCTGTGTTGTGGTAATTTATTCCCCGACCACATCTGTTTATGTCTCCCATTGTCTTCAACAGGGTGGGTTTTCAGAGTGAGATGGATTTATATGCAGTTTCTATCAAGTACTACCACTTAACACATTTGCATATTAGCTGTTCGAATTAATTGCGATGATTATGAATTATGGCTAATTGGTGCAATAATAACAATTGTTATTCACAGAGAAAGACCCCTACAAATTTAATTAGAATTTAATCAGCAAATTAAGAGAGAGTGATGATCCTTGAAAAAATACAGAAAATGAATGAATCACTTGCAAATATTATACAATTATTTGCGACTTCTAAATGAAGTCCAGAGTTAAATATATTCCTTCTAACAAACAAACGCGACAACATGGATCCCACTTTAACTGTCTGAGCTGCTCAGAGAGATTTGGATTAAACTCGGTCGTGTGAATTAATCCTCTGTGGCTTGATTGGCTGAAAAACATTAATTATGCTCATTAGCAATTTGCTGGTTGAGCAGTTTGCAATCAAGCCAACGTGCAGAAAAAGGAGTTAATGTTAAGTGAAGCTGGTTGAAAACTGAAGAGTCACAGACTTCCACTACAGCTAGAATGTGGTCACACGCATGAGTTTGTGCCCTTGAGCAAAACACAAATCCTCTGCCCGTCTAATCAATATGAAGGCACGCATAAATCTTAACGACTGCACTGCACAAAATATCTTATTATCGTTGAATTTTTGAGGTATTGATGAATATTTTATGGATTTTTATAAATCTATTGGATTTATCATTTTTATTCAAACATTTTATTCACCTCTTTATCTATTTACTCTCTTGAAATGTGTCTGATATTTCTCTGCAATTTAAAGCTGCATTTCGGAGCTACGCAGCAGGACTCCACTCCGTCTAAATGTCTCCGATCTGAGGATGGACACATCACACAAAGAAGAAGGGGTAACATCAGATAGGGATGGAAAGAGGGCGCACGCGAGAGAGAGAGAGAGAGAGAGTGACATGTATCTCCATATGAAAGAGGACATTACATAAGTACTTAAAGAGAGAAAGCAATCCTAGCTCAATAATTATCTGACAGCAATTATGCCCTGGAACAACATCAGAATTCATTTGCATGATAAGGTTGAAATCTTTAATGTATGTGACAGTTTATTCACAAAGGTGGGTAGGTGGATGTTTTGGGACAAGATAATGCAATTCATGACGGCTTGTATCACTTTGTGATCTATTTTCCCTCTTTCTTTGAACTCCAAATTTAAAAAAACATTAATTATGATTTTGTTTCAACTATTCCCCTTGATAATATTACATCAATAATTTGCTTGCTGGGCACATTTGATTGGCTGTGTCCATTTTCTTGTCTTGCTTTGACATCATCTCAGTGTTAATATCCAGATCATCACATTCTGTAAATAATCAACATTCCACCAATAATTTCTGAAGAAAGGTGTTTGCTAATGATTTTTTTTTAATTAGTCCTCTCTGCGTGTTTTTTCTATCAAAGTCAACTAACTAGCAGATCTTTGGATTGCGGGAGAACTTCTGAGCAAACAGAAGGACAAGGGAACGTGACGCAGACTTGGGTTTAAACACACAGGTCTTTTCTGCTGCAAGGCAACAACACTGAACTCAACTGTAGTTATTGAAGATTCTAACCCGGTGACAGACGCACAAACGGAAAAAAAAAAAGAAAAGAAAACAAATATGACACACGTAGAAGACACAGACAAAGTTGTGAAGAGTTTGCGGTGATAAGAGCTGACACCAGTGTCTACGTGCTGTCAACAATAACGCAGCTAAATCAATACGTTACGTCCTGCTCCTGCCTGCGGCTCCACCCCTCACCTGTATCCTGCACCGAATTTGTGAACGCTGTGAACCCGTCTGAGTAAATAAACCCCCGCTGGGTCGTGCATGTGTGAGAGGAAAACGGCAGAGAAAGTCTCTCTTTGAAGATGCACCACATGACCTGTCTGAAGTGGCTTTGTTCTGAATCAAGCGTGATCAGTTTTGCCTTTCATGTCAACAGATCCTCCCCAATGAAAACTGTCCAAACTCCAACTGACGACCCTGCAATACAGTTGAAAGCTCAGGGGAAACAGCGGCAGTGACCTGGGATTGTGTTGTCCTATAGTTCCGCCATTTAATTTACATTCTGCACACGCGTTGAGAAAATGAAACTGTCCCTCAAACACTACATAAATCATCTTAACTTCTCCCGTGTTTTACTGTCCCAGTAAGCAGACGCTGAACTCAGCCTCGACAGGAACTGCCCTCTGCGATAACAGCAGATAAATTAGCTGTCATTCTACAGCGACAGTAAAAGCACCCAATGATTTCAGCTCAGTCACACGAAAGGCAGTCGCAGCCTTTATCTGAGCCCCTATCAGATCCAGTCTCCGATGATCTAGAGAAAGTTGTGTGAAAGACTGACGAGAAAACACTATTTGTCAGTTAAGCTGTTAATTTGATAGGTGTAGTGTAGTGGATGTACTAAACTGCTTGAGTACATAAGTCATTCTTCTTCTGTTGTTTGTTTTTGTGTCACAGCTTCAGCTGCTTCATCACCACCGTCTGGACTTGAGTGCGTTGGACCCTGATTTTTATGTAGCCCAAGAAAACCTAGACAATAGTGCAATTACACCTGTGATCCGACCAACAAACATGTATATGTAAGTGTCAGTGTGTAAATCGAATCTGGGTTTTCTCTTATTTGTGCTTTGTTGAATCTGATCCTTCAGCCAGTTCACACAATCTTCCCTGTTTCACCCTCACCTTAACCATCATAACTAAATGCTTCATCCACACTCAAACCCAAACCTAGAGCTAAGTTTAACAGTAAACCTAAAACTTCAGGTGTTAACCCTCAAACAGCATCAGTGAAAAAGTAAGGACCGGCCAAACTGGCTCACTTAAAACAAATGTACTCACAAAGTTATAAGTCAAGAACACTGACTCTGCTGACCCCCCAACAATGAGTGCTGAGGGTAAATGGGTTCAGAGACATCGTTGACAGGTGGTATATTTTTCTCGCTGTCTCTTCTGACCCTGAGCTCTGAGGTTGGATTTATTAACTAAACAAATTTTACCTTAACATCCACTGGATGAAAAAGTTAATTGTGACTACATTAATTATACTTGACATCTGATAAAATAAAACACCTTGAGTTGAGAGTTTATGATTGTTGATGAATGCTGTACATTGATAAACACTTGAAGCACCCTTGAAACTGCATTGTGCTGTAAGGCAGTGGTAGTCAAATGGTGGCACCCAGGCTAAAACTATAATTTAGATTTTTCTATTTTTAATTTGCGGTGGCAGCGGCATTCAATCACTTTCCCCTCAAGCAATTAGTTTACAAAGTAAAGGGCATTGTTATTATTTTGCAGCAATACTTTGTTTCAAGTTGAATTGCTGAGCTTTTAATCTGAAAAGTTACAATGTTTCATTTATTCAAAAAGCTTTGACTCAGAGGGTATGTTACTTATATATGCATTATATTTGGTTTGAAAGTAAATGTTACCAAGTTATGATTAGGAGAGAAACACAGACTCACTAGAAAACTGTTTTTTTTATGTGTTAGACTTTCTATCAGTCTGTTTTTTTTTTAAAAGGAACACAAGTTTAAATGAATCAGTAATTACTGACAGTGGATTTAGAACATACACAGTTACTTTGTTTAATTAAGCAGATGCAGGGAAAGACATTATATAGAGAGAACATAAAACGGGCCTTGAAAACATCTCCTTTTTGTCTGTCATGTAGTTAAAAGGAGTTCATATGAACATTAACATTACTGCAGCATGGGCCAGTTTGTCTTTGAAACCAGCTCTTGAATCTCTGTCCTTTCTGCTTTATTATTCATCTCTTCACATTCAAGGTTTTCGGCTCAGAGGGCCAGAATGAAAAGCCTCATCAGTGTGGTGACCAATGTGTGCAAAGAAGCCTTCTAGCTAATCAGTATCAATAATGACTGACACTGTGTGAACTCTTCTGCTCAACATAATGAGTTGTAATACTGTGATGATGGTTGTTTAATATGCAATGCTGGAGTAAAGCAGTCAAAGTCCTCGTCTTACCGTAGTTTGGGATGCAGACCTTGATCCAGCAGACGCAGGAGAGCACTGTGAGGTTGATCAGACTGCACAGGCCGAACAAGACGCCACAGAAGGCGTAGATAATGCAGATCGTTTGACCAAACAGCCACCTGATCGGAGAGAGAGACACAGGGGGACATTTGTTCACGACCGTTTTCTTGATATCATGCCAAGATTTCTCTGCAATTGCCCTCTGGTGAATTACACAATTCATACTCAGTAGATCATGGGTGTGGGAACAGGCTTCCTACTGGGGTCATCTCTAGTTTGTACAGTATTTTGTGATTTATTGTACATGACACCAGATTACATCACACTGACATGAGTTTGCTGCTTCTCTTTGGCAAAGCGTCTGACGTCAAACTGTTTCCTTCACAGGACTCTACAAACAGTGCCATGTATTTATTGAATTCAGCCATTATCCCATGTTTGAACATGGTGAGCTGGTGCTTTGCAGTTGCTACAAGGCTCCTTTTCAAATTCTCCCTCAGAACAATTTTCTTACCCTTTAGCTCACCCACAAGAAAACCTGCCTGCGTTAAAATTGGCTCTTGTCAGACATGATATGTTTCATCTGCCCTGAGTGAAACGTGTGCCGGCTCACACCTGGAACTAAAAGGCTTCCTCGATATGTCTCTTGTTGCCACTATAAATGCAAATATAACATGTCCATGATTTATATTTTCAGATCATCTACATGATTTATATTTGCAGAGACAGATTTATATTTATATATATAACAGAATGTTTTAATCCAGTTTTAGTTGACACATGTGTCCATTACCAGTGTGTTTGTTTGTTTTGGGGTAAGGAGGGCTGAATTAATCAATGATAAGCTCTCGAGGATTTTACCAGTTTAATATTCACACTGTCAATATACAAACCAATGTATGGACTCTAAAAAAAGCAATAAAATCTTTGGCTCATTACGAAACTGTAGTGTGTCAGGGGACGTCGCCTGAGGAAGTGGCTCCTACATATATGGCCAGGGACAGATTTGCATTTACACAGCGAAAGGAATGTGTTCGGATCAAAGTCTCTGTCGTACTTGTGAAAGCTGTAAACTTCATCACGTAACATTCATTGTATTCCACTACAACTCATCCATTTAGTTTCATGCTTCAATCAGCAGGGCCACTTGAGAATGACCTTTCCAATCTCTGTGACCTAGTCCCTGCACAGGTTCAGTGGCTTTATGTTTTGGAAAGTGTGACATTCTGCATGCTCTTCTTTCTCAACAGTCGCCATGATGCTTTTCAGCGATGACACGTAACAGCTATGTGTGTGACAGTCACGCAGCCGGAAGGGACCACCCTGAAGGTCAAGTAGGTTGACTATGTTTGATACTATCTTAATACACGTAAAAGATAATTGCCGTAATAAGTCACTATAATGAGATTTTTTTTTTCTGAATCATTTGTTCTTCGTCTCTGTCAATTGTCTTGCGGGTTGGATCTTGTAGGCCATGTACAGTCCAGAGGTCGGCGGTTCCCGACCCTTGCAGTAGATGAAACAGGCAATACATTTCCTTGGCTTCTCTTGGGTCATTGCTCACTGCAGTGAGCAGTGATGCATTTTAATGAAATCATGGCACATATGACAGCTATTGGCCGCACATACTCTCTGGATCAGAGGAGCAAGCAAACAGAGTCGCGGGAAGCAGCAGGAGACATGTGAGAGAGAGCCATGAATTCCAACCCTCAATTAATATTTTTTTTGTGTGTTTTTTTACTGCATTTAACCACAAATTCAGTCATCAAGGGTGTTGGTTTAAGATTTTTGTCATGTTAGCAAATTACAAATCGGGATTGTTATTGTGCTTGTAATAATGATGGCAGTCTAATAAAAAATTAAAAACTATATCAGCATTACATTCCTGAGGAGAGATTTTACCACAGACTTTGACTGAGGTTCAGTCACTATAGTGTCTCTTGGGCTCATATTAACTGTAACATTATTTCTGTAACAGAGGATGTGGAGACACCTTCTTCAGGCTTGAGGGGACGGCTGCAGTTGGCCTCATTAAACTTTATCTACAAGGTAGGACAGGCTTCATGAAGCGACTATTTGAAGGCAAAAAAAAGAAGCCCTCTGGCTAGACAGTTCACTAATCCCTTGCTGCTACTTGTGAAGCTTAAATGAGCTAAAACTGACATTTCCCTGAAAACATTGTATCTGTAGCTTGAGCTTTAAAAATATTTTACTGTTTAATGGTTCATTCTCACCACTCACGGCAATAGCAGGCAACCATTCAGGATTTATAAACTGAGAGGAGCAAGTTGTCCTATAATCCCCTGCTGAAAGTACATTGTTCCTTCTTTCCTTTCCTTGTGAATTTATTGATTGGGAAGATGACATGTGACATTGTAGAGAGAGAGAGTCTGTGGCGGAGCACTAAATGGTCATCACTCACATGTGGGCATAGGTCGAGGGGATCGCCAGTGGAAACAGGCTCAAGGTCATACCCAGGTCGCTGATGGCCAAGTTAACCACAAATAACTCAGCAGGCTTCAGGGTGGATCTTTTTCTATAGGCCACAAACAGCAGGATGCCATTTCCTATTAACGACAGGACACCTGTGGACAAAGTGACAGGATATTTTAGGGTGCGAGTACATTCATACCGTTGCAGACCGTGGGAAGAAAAACAACTCGCTCACCAAAGATGGTGTAGATCGTCCCCATGAGGATGTCACTGTCTTTTGATATCTTGGACACGAGCAGAAATGTTTCTGAGGCATTTCCCATCTAGAGATAAAATGGATAAAAACAGAGAGAAAGACAAGGTGTAAGAGAAGGTGAGACAAATCTTTAAACGTGTGTTTTCAGCTTCAGGCCATTTATAAAAAAAACACAAAGAGGGAAAACAACACCTCATACCTTACACCCTAGCACAAAATGACTTGTTGGTCAGCTGCTGTTAAAATGCCCTGAAACCAAACTCCACTTCCGCACTTTAATATTGTTTTGAGGACGAGGCCAAACAGGATTCATTCAGTCTCGTATAGCTTTTAATGGCTCATGTTATTTGTACTGCATCGATGATTACACACAAATCTCTCACTGCCACTTAAAAATAGAAAAAAAACACAACACAAAAAAAAAATATCTCCCTATTTGTAGGCTCTTTCCCCAAATTGTCTGTAACTGGTGCTGTAACAAACCATGAAGGACATCTCCTCCTCCTCATCCTCCTCCTCTGTGTACCAATTTAATACCGACCTTCAAAATAAAAAACAACATCCTCTTGGAAGCCTTGCGGTTTAGCTGCATATCATGCATTCACACTGCATATTCTTCACATGCTCTGTGTGTTTGTGTACAGTATTAAAACAGAAACATGGAAAATTATTAAAACCGGTAAGTGGTCTCTATCAGTGTATACCACTGTGGCCAGGGCATGTTTCTGTAACAAAATTTGCATGGAAATTTATTCATAGCCTTTCTATTTACTCAACGACTTCAACTGTACTGACAAATTAATGGGTATCATGTGCATAAAAGGGAAGGAGTCGTGTTACATCACCTGGGGTTAAGAGTGGAGCTGCTCAGACTTAAATCCCTGGAAATCCCCATTCACTCAGGAGACTAACTTCAAATCAACCAGAGGTGAGGAAATGATTTAAAGGGTTATTCTATGAGGCCTTTCCATTAGAATTTGAATGTGGCCCTGCAGCACATGATGTATGCAAATTCAATCTTGCACAATTTATTTGCCTTTATTTGCATTTGATGTATGTATATATCAGTGTGTTTATGGCTTGGGGGGGGGGGGTTCATACAGTAAACGTGCATACGATACAAAGCAGAATCATTGACAGGCATCTCAATTCTATTATCATCATTGTTTTTACATTATTATAATCCCCTACTAATTTTAATCCAATTTTATAAAACAGCTGCTCACTGTTCATTTGACATATCATTGAATTATTTTTCCGTTGATTAACACGGTGAGTTATCTCTTTAATTGAATTAGTCATAACTTGTGCTTGGTGCAAGTCTACATTGGTCTTTCGGTGTCCCGGAACATGTCTCGTCTTGTGATGTTACACAACATTTCCACCCATTCCCCTTTCACAAATGATCCAATAGAGTTTCACAGTGGTTGAAGTCTGGTGACTGTGGAGCCATTGGACGGGATGTAACGATGCTTCATTGAGCCCTGAGGGGAGGTTAGGATGTCACACCAGCAGACAAGAACAGAATTAAGCTCCACAGACGGATGAAAGATACAGTTGTTCTATGCAAATAACACAAAGTGCACACAAGTACTAGTAGTAATGGAAGTGTCAATATTATGAAGAAAACATAAATTACATCATTAAATGAACTTGTCAACAAGTGAATGGTTTTATGATTTATTTGGTAAATTCAAAAGGTGTGAAGGCAGTAAATAGAGATATGTGTGAGCACGATAACCCCATTTTACGTGTGTGTGTGTGAGTGTGTGAGTGTGCGTATTGGTTTGTGGGTGCGTCTGTGTGTGTGTGTGTGTGTGTGTGTGTGTGTGTGTGTGTGTGCGTGTGTGTGCGTGTGTGTGTGCGTGTGCATGTGTGTGGGCTACAACACTCAAACTGGAAAAGTGACTCCAGCAGATTCTAGGAAAAGCGTCTGAGATCTCTGTTCAGAAGAGCACAGTCATATAGGAACAGATCGAATACTGTGCAGAACCATCAGGGTCCCAGGCCTCTGACAGAGACAGACGCAAAAGATGACATTTTTCTGAAGTCACAGATGTTTGGATTCCTCGCCAAACAAAAGGGATTTGAGAGGCGGATTTGGATCTGGATTCAGCTTGGATAAAAAATGCTATTGAGCCCTATCCCTGATCCACACTCCAGTTAATCTTCACAGGATCAATGCCTCCTGTCTTTGCATCTTATTGCCCTTGTGACCACAGACAAGCAATGTAATGACAACAAAGACCATCTGCACCTGACTCATAAATATAAACAGACTTTAACAATAAAACTGTAATCTCCCTTAAAATTTCTCGCAAACAATCATTTGCGAGGTCCAGGCCTTTCAAGTGGCCATGACTTCACGGCATTCTAGTGATCTTACGTAAACTTAGGCGAACATCTGTCAGAAACAAATTGACCTGCCTGTCTGATTACATTACAGCTCACTTCCCTATCTACTGTCTGCTCCCCGCTCAGCAGTGTCAGGAGAACAAGGGGCAAGAGTGGTATAACTGTCTGAGAGGATGAAGTCGCAGAGGCAGAGGAGGGAGTGGGAGGCAGGGTGAGAGGGAGGACTCCCTGCTCACCCCAATCGCTTTGAGAGGGGGAGAAAGTGAGATAAAGAGTCAGCAAAAGTCCTAATGTGACTGTCAGGCTGTAGCTAACAAAATAATGTCTTTCAGGCTTTTAGTTTTTTTTTTATTGATGCTGTTATGTTTTATTTCCCCCAGGCTACATCCTAACTCGTATGTTTTCATTGAAATTTCCATCCACACAAGCCTTTTCCCTCCACATCAGTAATTATCTCCATCCATGATGAAACACCTGAATATGCACAGCATGGGACCATTCACAAACACTGAGCAGGTGAAGCAGATGTTGATAAATGGTCTGTTCTTAAATAGCACTTTTATAGTCTTAATGACCATTCAAAGTTCTTAACAGTACAGTTCGCCATCCACCCATAGGCATCCATACCGAGCATCTGTCAGCAGCACTTTGTCTATCACAGAATGCGGATTGGTGGATAACCCGCTCTACTTCCTGATCCGCAGCCTCCCCAGTTAGCTGCTAACAGAAAATACTGCAAACTATAAAGTAAGACAAGAGATTTTTCCTTGTTTTACATTTCCGTCTCTACCTTCCAGACTTTAACGCAGCCATAGAAACTAAATGGTAGTAGAATGGATGCTGAGAGGAATAAACTGTGCAAACTGTGGTGGTGTCTCCCAGAGTCTTTACTTGCTCACAGGTGGATAAAATTCCCGTTTTAACTTATCTCCTTATTTAACTGAAGTTCCTGCAGTAGGTGCGTGGGGAATAGAGGCTCATCTGTGGGCACGACGAAAACATAATTGAAAGAACCTGAATGAAAATGAATTCCGTACAAATGTTCTCTCATTTCATTTATCGTAGATGAGGACAGAGACCGTTGCTCCAGCTGCCCCTCAGGCTACAGCCTGCATTCACACTCTGGATGATAGAACCACTGCATTGATGCTGAAGAGAGATGTAGTCCTACTTGTTCCTCCAGGCAGTGCAGTGCTGTTCAGTCGGCTGTTAGAGTTTGTAGACATGTTTTAACCATCTCCTGCCACAACCAGTCTCCAGGAAACCAGGTATACTGTTATTTGCCGCTACGTTTGTTTTTCACCCTATACTTTTATATGTTTTTACGCCTGTATATAGAAGGAGAAAGCTCTTTCATTTCATCGTACCTGAGTATAATTACTTCTTGTATCTTGAGTTCAGGAAACAGCCTGGTTCAAAACCACAGAGATCAGAGAGCTGGAGTCTCATTATACTGACAAGAGTCTGATAAAGAATTTAATTTAGACAATGACTCTCTCATCCACCGCTATTCTTCGTAGTTGGATGCCAAGACAGTGCAAGTAATTAAATGTTGTAATGTCCCTTGATCATTGAATTCATATACAAAGGGCATCACTTATTGGCCTGACACATACAGGCATTATTCATTCTAATAATGACATATGTCTCTCTCCTTTCATACACCAGGGACATCATTAACTAAGTCTGACTTTTCTGTTATATACACATCAACTAGGAGAGAAAAGAATTGAGGTAATCTCTTTTTGCAGTGAGCTAGAAAGATAAATAAATAAAAAAAAGAGTAAAGGAACATCGTTATGGGAGGATCTTAATGAGCTGTGCAGAGATACAGTGGGAGCTGATTATAATAAATCAGTAGTGTTACCTTGTTGCCAAAAACAACAGCGAATATCAAATCATGTGAAAATCAATTATCATTTTCATTTGGTGTCCTCAGTTCCGAAACTTGAGTCAGCCTCTGTTTCTTGGCTGAGAAACTATCCATCTGCAGAGTCTTTTTGAATTACTGAGCGAGAGCATACTTCTCACGTGGATAATGGGAAGATTGTAAATCTTTTTCTCAGAGACTCCAGAGCCAAGCAGAGATCCAGATAGGGGGGAGGTGAAAGGTCCAAATTAGAGAGAAGAAGGGCTGGAGGGATGGGTGGGCTTGAGTAAAGTTAGCTTCAGCATAAAAAAAGAAAACTATTGAAAGTTCACTTCTCTTGAAACAACAATGAACTGCACATGGTTTGTCTAAATGTAGAATTTCTCATAACTGCAACTGCAGGAGCAGGTTTTTTATATTTTCCATAATGCAGAACATGTAAAATGTCTTTCTATGGTGATCAACAAATAAAAGTCGCTAGTTTCCTCCGTTGTGGAGGTTATGTTTTTGTCTAGGTTTGTTTATCTGTCGGTGATTTGGTGCAAGGATGTGGTCATGAAATATTTAGGCGCAGATACAAATCAGAGGGATGATCCAGGAATTCTTTGTTTACTTTCTTTAAGACTGGTTTGTCAAAGAATCATTCATGGATTCTGATGAGAGAAATCACCTGTTTAGTGGACTGATATCCATGAGTGTTTCAATTCAATTTTTCATGAGAACTCTCTAATTCTGGCTTTAAACAATGGCAGAATGAAGCGGCAGTTTACTGGGCCGGCCTAATACAAATTTGCCATGTCTACATTAAACAGGAATGTCCTTCCATGTGGAAACCTATCAACGTTTTGAGGAAATCACTGAAAAACTCAGATGAGTCATGGAAGACGAGCTGAGAACCACGGCTTCCCTCCAACATTTAACAATGGCTGTGATTGACACATCATCTGCAAAAGAAATGGGGAGGCGATGCTCTGTCTGTCATTTATGGGCACCTATGCAGAAAAAAGAGCATTAGAACATTTCAATCTATTTTATCTGGTGGCATGAGCAGAAGCCTCTCATTCCATATAAAGTGATGATTCCTGCCCAAAGGTGAATGTTGTGCACAGCATGCCATCAAGCATACATTTTGCAGCAGAGTAATGGTCGACACTGTTTTATGACTGCATGTGACTTCCTCCCAGCCAGATGGAGGGTCATGTTTTATCTTCCCCTCTAGCTTTCTTTTATTCATCCCTCCTTCATACACTTTTCATCCATCCATTTAACCATCATCTCTTCTTTCAATCCAAGCACTGACTCAAGTGCATGTAAATCACATGTGTTGCAGTCGTCTCTTGTATTCCCTACACGCCCCTCCATCATTCATACATCCATTTGTCCACTTGTTTGCCTCTGACAAATTCCTCCCAGACAGCACACCCATCAAATATTTACTGTCTCTCTCGGTGCTCTTAGTTTTTGTTCAATATCACAAGCAACTCAAATCACTCATCTCTCTCTCTTCAATCTGTTCACCTCCAGCAGCCAATCGCTACTCAAGCTGCAAACGTTTCCATATCTCAGAAGGGGATTCGTCTTGGTGATGAACAGACACATGACTTATAGATATAGGTGTTTGAGAACAATCACGTTACACTTCAGCCTCATTCCTCAAAAGAATAAGAAAAATGTCTGAGTTTCACTTTGAGAAGTTTGAGGAAATCTGAAGCATCATTCATTTTGTTCTGTTAAGGACGACAAACATTCTGCCTATTCATTACTATTGTGTCTGCTTTACAATCTTCTCAATTCCTATTCAACTCATACTTTAAGGGGAGGAAGCATTTATAACGTACATATGAATAGCTTCCAGGTTTTTACATTTAACTAGAGTTTCAATAGAAAACCATTGTAGTTTCATTTCTTTCCAGTCTCATACTCACGATCTCTCACAAGACGAGTTGACTGTTGCAGCTGTTTACCCGTGAAACACCAAAAGGGTTTACCTGACTCAAACAATGTACTCACTCCTCCATAGGCATAGTGGTGAGTAGATAATGAGTGATTTTTAATTTTTGGGTGATCCCTTTATTGTTGGAGTTCAAGTGATAGTCAAACTGGGAAGAAATCTGTAAAGGCAGACTGAAGAGTTCAAGAGGCAACAAAAATGTAATGAAAAGCCACTTTGACCACCCAAACCCAATCAACAATCCATGTGAACTGAACATTTGTGCCAAATTTGAAACAAGACTCTAGAAGCATTTTTACGGTTCACAAGGCAAGAAATGGTTTCAAGTGAACGTATGCACCAAAAACACAAGTATCTTATGGGACGGATGGACAACCTGAGCTCATAATGCCCCAGGCCACTGGAAGTTACCGGCGCAGAGGCATACAAATGTTATTTATATATGGTAATTGAATAGCATGCTGAGGAGTGAAACTGTTTCATTTTGATGGGCAATTCTCCAGGCAACCACCTAAGCAGCATGTGTCAAAAACATCAAGCAGGTGTTTGACAGATAGCAAACCTCAATGTTACTACATGCTGTATAAACTCACAGAGAAGCACAGATGAAAAACAGATCAATCTGTCACAGAGCAAGATACAAATCTTACAAAAAAATAAAACAAGTTAATGTTTACAAACTATGTCGAGTATACAAATCCTATTCTACGGATTATCACAGACACCAATTCTGACAACTCTGTGTTCTAAATACTATTAATTATTTGTTAGAACCTCATTATCTTCAGTTACTCCAGTCTGGGAATAAGGGACTTCCCTCATTGTACCAGACATCATTTAAAAAGCCGTGATTTAGAGTAATAGCTAGCAATGTGGCAGTATATATTTCTGCACCCAATTAAAGTGCCTTTATTGTCATGTTTGCTGCTGCTCCTCAAAGCTGAGCCTGAGCCCATGGGCTTGTTGCTTTCAACTCTGGAAAGTTGTAAACCTTAATGAGTGTCTGTGGTTTATCTGATTAAGTGCTGGAGATAAACATTGAAGTCAGTATCACGCCGATTTTTTAACTCCCCTCAACAACAGTAAACACACTGCTCAAATGGGCTCCTGGAAGATGGAGTGTTGAGAGAAACTTTACGAGTGTTTGAGGAGCAATGTCTTGCTCTCGTCTTTTGTTAGACATATTCTTCAACTCTGCTCACCCATTTGTTGTTTACACCCTGCTGTGTTGTCATAGGGTCCTGGAGTCCACCTGTAAATCACCACAGTGAGACGGGTGGTTAACAAAAGGATTCCCTCTGATTCATAACTTCCTCCAATAAGGCCAATTTATGTCTTCAACCTTTGGAGATGTGTTTAGCTAAATGCAGCGTGATTGGACAAGCCTATTTGACAAATTGCTTCGCATTAGAGCATTGATACACTGTAAAAAACACTATTGCTATGGTCTCAATCGCTGGTTTCAGACCTTCGTCAATAGAGCACAATGTTCACTTTGTCAACAACGGCCCTATTTGGAGTAAAATGCATTGTTTGCATTATGGCATGGTTAATGTTTGATTGATAGCTCCTACCATCCAGTGGGTGCAGCTCACAGGTGTAGGTGGCCTCGAAATATGGTGACTTCTGGTTTAAAATTTTTTTAATTGAGCTCGCCAAAATGCTGAACTCAAGGCTTTAAAACAGCAGTTCCCAAACCTACCACATTTGGTTGCCACTTGGTTACTATGCCATCATACAACCATCTGACGGCCGGTCTGGAGCATCTGATCTCTCCTCACTACTCCCTGTATGCTGCACAAAACACTATACCCATTTTGAGATATTACTGCAACATCTAAAGTCTCTGTATCAGTGGCAAATTACAACCATTTATCAAACTCAGTAGCAATGTGATGAAAATGGGAGTAGTAGAAAATTTCATACGGTCAGAAACTTCTCAAAAGGTGACTAATGGTAAGTGCTGACCCCACGCAGGTTCATCTGACTCCTCCATGCCCCGTCTGAGAGCGCCCACGCTATGAGAGAGCTCAGGGTGGACAACAGGGAGATCCACACGGTAAACCAGACCTCTGCCGTCTCCACAGGACCTGCCTGCTGCAGACTGCAGGATACCTGGCAGAGACAGATAGAGGCACTGATGCGTGTTGACACCAAAGCAGCCCAAAGATACTGTGTGTGTGTGTGTCCTCGCTAAAGTTTGTTATGACAGCACTGCATTATTTACTCCTCATTGTTGTTATGCAGTACAATTGTCATCCAGTCTAACATGAATGCTGTAAAATGCTTCCACACTCACAAACTATGCATTTTGCCTGCTGTTATTTCACTTGAATGTTTGACCAGATTGTTTTAACAACTTGTTTGAAAACCACTTGTTTTCCGATATTGAAGCCAGCAGGGCACAAACACCAGATATGTACTTCTCCCTTGAAAATAGGAGGCGTCTTGTGTCAAAATGCTCCAACTAAAAACAAACAATATTTACATGCTCATACATTCAGTTTTTTCTTCAAGGGGGAAGAACTACATGTAATTTTACTGAATTTGAATTTGTTGGAAAAACAATATCAAACACACAGTATTTTTTCAAAGCAGATCAACCTTGAGATAAGTAAAACCTTTATGGCCGGGAGGTCTGTTAAATCATTTATGAAGTGAACAAGGAGAATGTATCAAAACAAAACTCCTATTTCGTTTCCCTCAAGTAAAGACTACGTTTTACGTTTTACTTTAATATATAGACACAGTTTTTTTCTCAGAGGCCTTTCCACCCCATGATGTCCTCTGACTATACACCCTTGATCAAGAGAGGAGAGATCTCTCTTCCCAGATGGACAGCAGTTCAAGTGGAGATCTATAATTAAAAGTTGCCGCTCCGTCCCAGTGATTCCTCATTCAAATCCTTCTCGTCTCCCTGCCTCGTATCCCGGCCACGTGTCTCCCTGCCAGAAGGGCGATCCTGTATCAGAATGTATTGCAAAGCTTTTTATATCACAAAAATTCCCTCGGTGTCCATCCTCTTGACAAATACCATGTTTTTTTATAGAAATTGCAGTTAAAGCAAACAGAGCAGAGCAGCAAACTGAAGCCTCAGCTGTTTCATTGAAACTGTCTGTTCCCCCTGCCTGATGTAGTTTCTGCCATCAGATGAGATTTGCCTTTTCTTACAGCTGAAACACAGTCTCACGATCTCAGGTGGACTTTAGGTTGCATCACTAGAGTGGCCGTCGAGCCAGACACCAGCCGCTGTGACACAAAGCCCAACCTGATGTCACAGTTCTCTGTGCCTCCAGTGCCCCTCGTCCTCTCTCCTCTCCTGTTCCCGCAGGTGCTGCTCGTCTCACTAGATGACCCGGCTCACCAGGCGCACCTGCACTCATCAATTGCCCTCGTGTCTGTTCTCCTGTCCTCCAGTTACCCCGTCATCCTGCTCACCTGATTCTCCTTCCCGCTGACGAACTCCCGGAGCCATCAGCACTCCCTCGTCCTGCCCTCCTGCCTCTCCCTTGCGCTGAAGAACTCCCGGAGCCATCAGCACCCCGTCTATTCACCTTGTCCCACGTTAAATAAACATCATTGAACGCACCACCTCAGTGCTCTGTGTTTTGCCTACGCTCTGGGGTCCACCCGTCTCGTATCGTAACACCTGAGTGTTTGTTTGGGTTTTCTCCTCACTAATCTGTTACTTATCAGTGTCGCATTACATTAGCAAATGGCCAAAACATACATCTCCATGTGTCTGCAGGAGCCAGCAAACAGCAGCAGTGCAAGAGGAGATACTAACCCTAGCCCTAATAATAAGCTGGTTGTAGTGAATGAGGCACATCTGCAACTCACGTGAAAACTATGACTAAGGTTAGTATTGGTTATTTCATCAGTCCCACATAGGCCCTGCTCAGACCTGACATTAATACTGGTCTCCTGTGATCAGGTCACAAGTGGACAGCTCTGAGGACGTCCCTTCAAACCTGGTATCAGGATGCATCACCACGTGTGTCTCAAGTGACCACTTGGGAACAGATCTCACTTCCCCGCTCTATATGTGTGTGTGTGTGAGTTTGTGTGTGACAATGGGAGAGAGACAGAGTGAGGGGGACCAGGGCAAGGAGAGGCTGAGCAAATCAATGACCTGTGCACAGCACTTCAAATGAAAAAAAAATTTTAGTGATTTTAAATAGTAAAATAAATAGAAAATCAATCTGTGGTCAGAGTCGAAATTGATTTTATAGCCACATATAAATCATGTGAAAAGGTGCCAGTAAAAGCAGTTTGGAAATGTGGAAGGTAATAGGACGTCAGCTGATCCTTTTATTGTGGCCCAGGATGCTTTCGTGTTCACAGTCAACAAAATGTGGGCATGTGTGTCCTGCAGGTCCTGTTCAGACCTGGTATTAACATCCATCCTGAACCAATCCGGAGTACATGTGTTCACATCTGGCATCAAAATGCATCCTGAATGTGTGTCCTGTGCCCACTTGTGATCAGATATCAACCCAGTCGGAGTTTACAGACAATGTGAGAGAGAGAGAGAGAGAGAGAGAGAGAGAGAGAGAGAGAGAGAGAGACACGAGGGGCTGGATGTATGGAGGTGCATCTCACCGCCCTGCTATGAAGGTTTTACCTTTTTGAAGAATAGAAAACAGAAATCATCAGTGTTGTTACGGTGGCCAGAAACAAATCAAGAAATGGACACTATGAAGCGCAACGGAATGTTGAATTATTGATCAGTGTCCCGGGTGTTCACACCTGAACCTAGAGCTGTCCACTTGTGATCGGATTACACAAGACAGTTGTTAATGTCGGATGTGGGCAGAGCCATCGAGATGATAAGAGGGACAGAGGGGTACAGCAAGAAAGACAAGAAGGTTAAGATAGCTTGTCTGCTCCTGTTTGTGGCATGTGGCCAATGATTTGTCCAACTCTGACTTTTATTAGTTTAGCTGAGGTCTGATAAGTGGAAACCGAGCTTGGTGGCGGTGGCTCCCATCCTGACTGTAGGTAAAATATAAAAAGATTGAGTCGCCTCTCGTTCACTCAGGTTTTTTTTTCATCCTGCCTTGGGAATTTAAGGTTGATAAAGATTAAGATTAAGATGCATTTATTAGTCCCAAACACATGCACAGACATGCACAGGCACACTCATGCAGGTAGGAAAATTTAACCTCTGCTTTTTACCAGGACACTCAGTGAGCAGCCATGTACAGCGCCCGGGGAGCAGATGTTGGGGGAGTAAGGTGCCTTGCTCAGGGGCACTAGACAGTGTAGGGAGAATCCTCTTTGATTTTTGGACAGATCAATCCAGGTTCGTCTTTTTGTTGTTTCTCCGTGGAGTCGAACCAGAGACCTTTTCTGTCCAAAGTCTAAGTTTCTGCCACTAGTCCACCGCCTCTCCCCACGACTTGTTATAATCAGAAGCATGTCATTTTAATCAGTTACATGAAATAAAGTTCTCATCACTCGATGATTGAACTCGCAGTGGGATCTGAGTGGATTTTGTTCATGTTTTCTTGTCAACATATGGTGTGGAATTTAAAATGGCTTCTCCTTGAATTCTCAAAGGTGTCATCAGGCTCGTTCGACCCCACCATATGTTGTAGGTAAATTAGCTATTCACTACATTAACATGATTTCGATTCCATGCCCTACTTTAACATGGATGGATGACTACTGAAATAGATATTGAATGTATATATATAAATGTCTCATAAATCTTCTTAAAGTTAAGACCCGGATCCTCGTGGGACCAGGAGAGAGAGACATCCTCATCAGAGTGGGATTAATAGCTTGTCTCATATAATCCAGCTCCATCGCTCACGTAATAAAAATCCCTGGTTCATCGCAGATGAGAACTTTACATGGACCACTCCAGGGCTTACATTTTCCCGTAAGGCAATTGTGATATATAGTCCAAACTAATGAATTGCAGCAAGGTGTCACTTGCTATTGATTAAATATTAACACAGAGACCAGCCGGAGGATATTGATCAATATAATACAGAGTAAGAGTATAAATGTCACGGACACTGCTGTGAACCAATGTTGTGTCCTACACCTTCACTCCCATACGTGCACATGCAGTATTCAAGCCTTGTGATCTTATATGTTAGCACAGACTGCAGGCAACTGGGATTTGTTTCTTAAATTAGATCTTTAGGATCACACTCTTTGTTCTGTTCTTTACCAGTGATGACGTGTTTGTGCTAATACATCAACTGCCTATCTGCACGGGTCGCTATAGTTACATTGTAGGCGTCTGTCACTATATAACTTAAGACATTTGAGCAGAAAGAGCGGCTGAACTAATCTGTAGAGATCAGACAGGAATCACATTTCAAACCCAGTGTGGTTTGGATTCAATTTAAAAAAAATGTAATTCCATGTGTGTGTGTCCAGACTTTCTAAAATCCATGTGGATACAATCTGATTATGTCAAAATCTTGTGTATGATGTAACGTGGCTCGTTGGTGAGTGTCAGTCGAAAAAAAATGATGTGGTGATAATTCATCATTCTGTTCCGCAGTCTAGTCGGGGGGACATTTTCATTTTCGATTGATCTGCTGAATTTTAAGATGAATTGATTTATTCTTTGGTCCATGTTCATTTTGGGAAGTGGCCATGATATGACTGGAGCACTCAAACACACAAGCACACACAACCTCAGACAGACAGGTACACACACCCACATACAGATAGAGATACATTGATTAACCAGGCACTGAACCTGTGTTACGCTTAATGAGAGCGAGAAGGAAACAGCAGGAATACATCAGGGTGGAACAAGAGACATAACATTCAAAACAAGGGCCTCATTTGTGCGAGCTGTTAATCTTGACAATCCCTCCAGAGACCTGACTGACCTTCACAACCAGAATAAAACACTGATCAGTCACTCTGCTGACACGGTAACACAAGAGGAAACACTCCGATGTGCAAAACATACTAAGACCGATCCCCTGCCCTGGATTTCTCCAATACTTTGTGTCTCTCACACGCATGCATTAACATTTAGATACATACAAATCCTTCTGCATGCTTTGGTCATCAATACTACTTAACATTAGATTCATCCTTTGGTTTATGTCTAACATCAAGGCAGAAATAAAGTGAACAAGTGATAGGAATCATAATGAGAAAAAATATTGAGAGATCGTCCCAGCTTGTTTTTTTAATGGGCGGAAATGTATTCAATTAGCTGTAGTAATTTCTTTCAATGCTCAATTTGCAGAACAAGCTATGAAACTGTTTAAAATCAATTTAACAAAAACAAGGAAGTGAAGCAGGGGGGATACATCTGATAACATGAAGCTCGGACGTCGACTTTAATTTGATTGTGTAAGTCATAACAGACCGTTATTCAACAACAGTTTTGTGCCTGCAGCCATTCTTTCTCATACTACAGCCGCCACTGTTAGCACTACATTCACTTTACTTCCATTCCCACATTATGCTCCTCACCCCATGTGCACAATCTTTGAAACCCTATTAAGTACTGTAATACAAAGTAAAAGGGTTTTTGCTGAGGAATACCACAGAATTTATTGAACTGAGCACAATGATAATTTAAACTACTCATTCAATAAATAAAAATGTGGTAGAATTTGTCCTTGTAATCAAAATAGATCATAGACAGATTTCTAGCAATAAGAAAGGGAAAATGTACCTTTTTACATATTTCTCTGTGACTTGGTTCCAGACATGACACCTGCATCTGTGGCTCTAGACGTAGAAGTGTCAGTCCATTGGTCAGTCTGAGTAATGACTTGACGGTTTGTCATGAGACTGAGTCATGGTGCCCGGAGGATAAGTCCTTAAACCTGTGGTGATCCCTTGAACGTGCTGGAACTTCACAAATATAAAGATCAAGAGGAATGAGAGGTACTTTATCAAGGGACGTAAATTACATCGTCAATGTGATATTTCATACTTTATTTTTTGTTTACAAAAAGATTTTGTTTCCACTTTGTCATTATTGAATGTAGCTTGATGAGTGAACAATATGGTTATTTTTATCTTATTGCAAGGCAGCATTGTAGCATCATAACAAAATATGAAAATATGTATTGTGCCTCAATCTCAGCACACACATTCATTTAAATATGACTAACAATACACAAGTGTAAAAGCAGCCCTGAGCTGCAGATGTGTCAGTTAATACATCTCATAACCTTAACCATAACATTACCTCATAATTAAAACTATATATATATATATATATATTATTATACAAACGGTTGTGCATCTGTTGGTTTCTCTTTCTCTGTTATATTATTTCATGTATGCCTGTTGAGGTTCTAAGCCTTTCTCTTGTTGTTTGTTGTTTTTTTACTGATGAAGTGAATTGATTTATTTACTGATGCATTTCTTGTATTGTGGGCGTCAGGGCTTCCCAACAGGGAATCTTGCCCTCAATCACCTTTCCCTGGATTAATACATTCAAAAAAACTTTTTCATATTACTTGGAGTTATGTGATTAATCATCTACATTGCACAATGCAGGTTAAAGACAACATCTCCAGCAAACCAGTGAGTCCCCCTGCCACCGTCCCGCTCCACAGCTCACAGTAAGCTTGGTCACTGAGATGCTGCAGCGCCACAGGGGAGCCTCTCAGCCTCAGCACTGCATCGAGCCTGTCAGCTTTCATTTATGAAGGGTAACTTACGTTACCGCACATAAATGTGTCGGTTTATACTGATTCTTTTAAATTCATGACTCTGCTTGCACACAAAAGATGCTTGATCATGTGCACTGCGTGTGTGCATCTATGTGTTGTACAGTTCATGCCTGCCAGTGACAAGGGGGAGATATTGGGTTATGTCTGAAATGTTCAGTAAATATGTAAAGATCTTATGTTGTATATTTCATTGTATAACATATAATTTCCACACCTCTTACGTTTTGTTCCACTTTGAGTGCCACAAAGGGAACAAACAGTACAAAGAAAAAACATGTCTCTGTATCTTGATCCTCCTGCTTTGATAATGCTAGCACGTTGATGTTTTTAGCACACAATACAAAGGATGGACGATGCGTCACAACTTTCTCCCAGTAACAAGAAATTAGGCCAAAATATTTAAGATTCAAATGCTGTTATTTTTTGCTGAAATCGTAAATTTGGAGCCAGAGTCTGCGCTGCAGTGATCAGATGAAGGAGCCACAGCATCGAGGTCCCACTGGTACACATGCTCCACCAATAGCAGCTCAGTACTGGCTGTCAGTCATGAACCCGAAAAACGAATCAGAGTCAAACCTTTTTTACATCAGATCTATCTTAAATAGAAACGTGTCGGTCTGTCAGCCTGCCAGATTTATTTGAACATGCGTTCGCATTTGTCTGTTTTTCTGCTTCCCAGCTTTTTGTTGTTGTCGATGTTTGGGGATTCAGGTTTTCAGATTCCTGCCATGAAGCTGTTGAAGTAAAGGAAAACAAGTTGTGGCATTTTGAGACTGAGAGAGGAGCGAGTCTGAGGTGATGTTTAATTCAGAGCTGTGGAACCCAGCATGTGGAGGGGGAAACAGCTCTGCACAAAAATGGGGCTGACAGAGGAGTTCAAGTGTGATTTAACCATAAGTGATGTTTGTTCTGGGCTGAGTGATGTTTCTGTATCTGTCACCATGCTGCCAGCACACAGAATAGACCAAAGCCATTTTCTCCGGAGGAATTAGGTCTGGACTTACTCCCGAGGTTTCCTTTCTCACATGGACCACGTAGCGGGAGATTCTGTGCTCAGGTGCAATCGCCACAGGAAGAAATTCTCCCCAGGATTCAGGTGGGAGGTAAAAGATTCATTCTGCTGCAGTGATCACGTTTTGATATACAGCACATAGCCGGTGTTTCAGCTCTTACCACCAAAAAACCCTCCTCCGTCTGCGTCTTTTTTCAGTTTCTGTGTCAGACGTGTGTTAGATACGTCAGCAGCAGGTCTGAAAGCAGATTCATTTTGGCTTCTCCCTGGTTCCTTCACATCCTAAATCGATTGTGGATTGAGAATCCTTGGAGGTGTTTCATTTTAACCAACTCCAGCTGGTTATACGACAAAACAGGTTCCTGGTTTATGAAACATAAATGTCGAAAGAAAATCTCACAATGTTAAAGGAAGTGAACATTTCTGGATCCGCCCGCTGATCTAGATCCACATCAATTATATTAATTGGTCTGACTCACACTCACATGCCTCCAGCAAGTTTCGTAAAAATATGATCAGTTGTCGGTTTATTGTCTTTCTTCAATACAAACACACTTGTGAAAACAAAACCTTCTTCACGGTGGTAATTCAAAACTTGTTTTCTTTATCTATTATCTTAAACTTTAAGATAATATTTACATTAGTCTTTTATGAGGGGTTTGAGAACAAGTAACAGGAATCCTTGACAACTTATATCTTCATACTGATTTATCAGCAAATAAATTAATATCGGAAACTCCTAAATATTGGTATCGACATCGGGCCCCAAATAGCAGGGCTCACGCTGTCAAGTTAGATGGTAGAAATCGAACCATTAGGATCCATTGATTCTTCTAATCCCATGGACTGCACAAGGAATGAAGCGTTCAGTCTGCCGTTCTGCACGAGGACTTCCTTGAGAGTGAATAGACACAACGCATACAGGGGAGCCTCTGCTCCTTTTTCAACTGTGACCACATAAGAACTGCTTTAAAGCATACACAGCCTTGTGTAAGACTTACGTGTGACCATAAAGAATAAAGTATTTCACACACACTGTCACACCATTAATAGAAAAGGATATTGGAGTAGTACAACTGTCACTAAATCATTAGCACTGAACTAATTTACTCTTCATTAATAAACTGTACGATTCACAGTGGAACATTCAACAAATCTCCTTATGCTGACTTTCAAATAATGTACGAAAGTCAATATCATTTCTTCACAATATCCAGAAATGAAGCTAAAATATACCAAATACGAGCACAAGCATCATGCACATATGGAGCCAGAGTCTGCGCAGGAGCCCCAGCAGAACGAGGTCCCATCGATACACTCTCTCGATCGTGATTTAGTCTCAGATGTCAATCATGACGTCTCTTTCAAAGTCAATAGCATCAACTAAGCAATTAAAACCAAACTTAAGAGAAGAAATGTCATAAATAATGACCTAAAATGTCAGAAATGATCTCCAAGGGGGAGGGGGGGGGGGGGAAATTGAATGGTACTTTTACTTTTTAGTTTAGCATTTATCCCATCCACCAACATGGATGAGGTGGGATTTATAACCAATAATGTTGTTTTACCAAATTATATGAATTTAGGTGAAATGTTCCATGACAGCTACATGAAATTACACACTTTAGGTCTTCTGAGGTGTGGATAAAAGCTCAAAAACAGCTTCCTGTTGTGGGTCTAATGTGCTCTCATGGCAACAACGTTTCTTAAACAATCATAGCTTCACCCGGGAGAATCATCTAGGTCTTGGGACTCCGCTGCCCAGCTGAACAACACATCTGTTTGAACCGGATACGAGAATATGTCATACTAAGGAATTGACATGTCAGCCTGGATTGTCTCCGGCCCCACACTGCAGCCCTCTGGGGTTTCAGATGTTGGATAGTGGCTGTTTAAAGGATTTAATAAGGTTAGAGGTTTATAGTAAAGATTATTCCCTGTAATAATTTTTGTCATTAAAACGTAATTGGAGCACTCACTTGTAATTAGAAAGCAACGTTTTTCCTTTTTAGTTTTCAAGACAGCACACTTCAGATTTCTGTCCTTGATGCAGGCCATGACCATGAAAGCCCTGAGTTTATACGGGGCGGATGATGTGAAATGGATAATTGAACTGCTTGAGCTTCCCTTGGTTCTCATTCATTTAAGACACACTATTTGATATTTCCCAAATCCCTTGCGAGCACAACATAAAGTACATTTTCTGCTACATCCATAGATAGGACGCCAGAAGCCTGATATTGGTCTCATTCAAAGACTGTACATAAAAATGTCTCCATCCTAACGACATACTATATGCACTAATTTAATTCTCCAGATCAATATCAGGACTGATGCTGATTCTTAGAGACTAAATCTAATATGGGTAAATCATGTTTATGTTGAGTGGGATCATACACAAAGGATTAAACTGTGCGCCTGATATTTCTTTTTTTGTTATTCATTTCCCCAATGGGCTACACCTTATTCCTTTACAATGCCTGGGACTCTGGGGTTTGTAGAATCATCACAATCGACGCTGTGATGGTAGAGTGACCCATTTTCACAGCGTTTCAGATCCTTCTTTTGCCAGCGTAATTCCAGCGAGGGGGAGTGTGGAGTCAAATGAAATGGGACAGCCACATCCTTCTTATGCTGCAGAGTAGAACAGTTGTTTGCGATGTTATTCAGTAACCCAATGTTCTTTGGGGGAAGCGTCCTCTGAGGAGACTAAATCTAATGTTGGTTAATCAGATGTTTGTGGTGAGAGGGATAAGGACAAAGGATTACATTGTAAGTTTGATTGTTTTTTTGTTTGTTTTAATTTCCTCAAGGGCCTACACCTCATTTGTTTGCGATGCCGATGGGCTACAGTGATGATTGTGAGCAGAAACACGTGTGCATGTTAAAAGCCTCCAGGAGAGATTCCACAAACCAATGACAAGACGTCGACTCTCTTAAGATGCTGGCCCACTAATTTAATTTACATCCAACTAGAATGAAGGTCAAACAACTCTGACAACGAGTCTCCATCGATTTTTATCACTCTGAATCTCCTGCCATTGATTGTCTTCTGTTTCTCAGCATGTGTTGGGTGTGTGTAGCTGCAGGCTGGTCCAGATGACGGGTGAAGGCTTTCAATGTTGCTCTGCAATTCAGGCTGCACTCAGGATGTCAGCTTGACAGTCAAATGGACACTTAGCCCCGCTTTATCACAACCTGACCGTGCAGTGTTGGTCCAGCCTTGAGGAATAAGCACACTCGGCCACAGTTTTCCTGGTCAGTGAACAACTGCCTCACGCAGGCAGCCCACGTATCAGCCTGCAGATACTGGATCACAGCAGATAGATAAGATGCCCCTGCAACATCAGTGTCGGACGGAAATCCCATTTAGTTGATTTGTTCCCCCTGTTGGGAGTGTGTGTGCGTGCTGTCAGGGTGCTGCATTAAATGAAGTTACTTCTGATTGGGGGAGAGTTTCAAAGTGCTTCCATGTACAAGGAGCATGGGAAGGGATTTTCCTGTCTACTATCGCCAAACACCTTCAACCAACGGCTGCCCTGACACTCCAGTATCTACACTTTGATAATTCCAGGACTGGAGTGCACACCCACCCCGGGCTGCCATTGCCAGTGTGCCATAGTGACTCTCTGACAACTCTTTGACAGCCTGCCAGCGGTAGTTGTACCAGGAGGGGTCTTTAGGGTGTCACCAGAATGTCTAAGAAACCGTCCTCTCACAGGTCCTCTATCACTCAAAAGGTGGAAAGGATTCTTTTTTTCATACCACACATCCATACCATCCTTCAGGTTTAGTGCAGCAGGAAAATGAAGCTGGTTTTACGAAAAGTATACCCAACAATATGCATTCATGAAATTCAAAAAAGATATACTTGACTAAGCTCTGGCCACTCCAAATGTTTGCTTTCTAGACTAAGTCCACAGTTCACCATTTTACTGGGGAAGTGCAAGAGTACTATAATATAATACCTTCCCATGTTGCATGACATATCAGCAGAGAGCAGACCAACTGCTGAAAAGCTGTGGCAGGGCTCAGTGCTTCTGTAACCTAATCAGTCAGACTCAGGAAAGTTTCCTCCGCCAAACAAAAACAACTGATGAAGTCTTCTTCACTGCTGTAGATTTTCATTGGGCAACTTTGTCATTACTCCCTCCATATTGTTAGATAACCATAACTGTATGTGCACTATTTCTTTTTTCAATTTCGATTGTTACTGTGACAGCACAGGATTTAGTTTCCAAGTTAGTCATATCTGCATATCTGCTCAGGTTTTTTTGAATTGTCTGCTGCATTCTAACTCACCTGCAGTTCCTTCACTGTTTTTAATATCTGTCCATTACTGAAAAACGTCTCGGGGGAGGAGTCTGTTCTTCAGCTGGCACTTTTTAAATTTACTGTAATTCAGACTTGTTAACTATTATTTTTGTGTTTCACAGCATACTCTGTACACGTTACAAGGGGTGTATTTAAATATAAAGGGCCAATTCTTCTGTTTAAAGACAACAACAATTCATACAATTAAAATGAAAAACACCAGTGGAAACATCACTAACATTCTTTTGCATTTAATTCAGGCCAATAGATCCCTTTCACCTTAATCCAACAGTACTTAGCCTCTAATGTTGCAATTTTCCTGTTCAACCACTTTCTGAAAGTATTCTATTAGATTCAGACCTGGTGACTGGGGAGGCCACTGAAGTTCAATTAACTCATGAAACCAGTTTCGAAATGACCTTTGCGTTGTGACGTGGTGCATTATCGTACTGGAGGGAGCCACTTAACGACACTCAATTGAAACAGGATGTATATGGTCAGCACAGTACTCATATAGGTGAAAACATTTACTACACCATTACACCACCAGTACAATCCGGGACTGACAGGTTAGGTCCTTGCAGGCTAAATTCTAACACCACAATTGACACATCTCAGCAGAAATCCAGATATGTTTTTTTCGAGTCTGAGCCTGTGCCCACTGCAGCCTCAGATTTCTGCCACGGGGAATTTTGCTCTCTGAGATGCTTTCTGCTCATCACAGCTGTAAAAATGAATTACCGTAGCCTTTCTGTCAGCTCAAACCAGTCCAGCCATTCTCCTCTGACCTTTCGTTTCCATACACAGAACTGCTGGATGTTTTTCTTTTAGGTAGTTGGCAGCATATGGAGTACAAAAACTCTGGAGACTGTTGAATGTGAAATTTCCAGGAGTTTAACAGTTACAGAAATACTGACACCAGCTGTTTGGCACCCACCATCACACATTGGTCAAAGTCACTGAGACTGTATTATTCCCGGTTCTGATGTTTACATTAACTGAAGCTCCTGACCTGTATCTGCGTGATTGTATGCATTGTACTGCTGCCACATGACTGGATGATTTGATAAATGCAGTGATACGGGAGCTGGTCTGTCAAAAATAAACCTAGCGTGTAGGCACAGCGGAGTAAGAAAGCGGTCATGGACAGTATGAGACACACAACTCCTGGACTCTGTGGACATGCACACGGCAGAACACAAATCGAACATGTAGGCACTTTCTGTGGACATTTCACTGCCCCCTGGAGTTTTATGTTTTTAGTGAGACAAATCTTTAATACCAATTTTCCCTTTTTTCCAATTAATAATGAGCAACATTCCCATTCAGAGAAAGAAATCCAATTAATTAGGGGTGCGCCAATATTCGCCTCGTTTACTGATATCGGCTTATCGGTAATAAACTTGATTTTCACCGATATCATTGGCCGATGTTCATATTTGTGGTAAAACCGCTGGGCACGTGGCGCGGCTGGGGGAGCAGTCGCTCCGTCGCCCTCCTCTCCGCGCCGCCGGAGGCTCAGTGCGCAGCACCGGGATGTCCTCATCCGGTGGCGCCTCACGGCGTCGCTGGTGCGGGGGCTTTCTTTCTCTTGGACTGCGGGGCGGTGTCCATGTTGGAGGGGACTGCATCGGCTCTACTCATCCGTCTCATGCACAGGTAACAAGGGAATTGACAACATACGTCCTACACACAGAAGCCGTAACACATCTAATAAACGGGCAATACTGCTACCGTAAATCAATGAGAAGAGCGTTCTCTATAATGATACTTTGACAGGGCTGTTTTAGACAGGGTAAAAAGGTGCTGTTTTAAATTATCCTTATGGTATTTTGACCAAAATATGTTACAGTCATTGCATTAAGATCCCAAGGAACCATTTCAACTTGCGGTAAAATGGGCATAATATGTCTCTGTTAAATAAAGTTTAGTTAAATCAAAGATTGTTTCATAAATCTGATTAAATTTGTGCTCATTAAAAGATAAGAGTGATGAAGGGCTGACATTTTTTTAAATAGTGCTTTTTAAATAATTATTTAATTATTTTTCTGGCACAAAAGGGTGAATGAATAACAACAAAAAGAAAATAAACAAATATCGGTATCGGCTATCGGCCAGATTGTTATTTTAAATATCGGTATCGGCATCGGCCAAGAATTTCCATATCGGTGCATCCCTACAATTAATCCATTTCCCATATAAACACCCACTTCCTACTCCACATAATAACACTACTCAGCATTAAGTACAACTCGTACTTCAATCTGTTTTTTGCAATTATGTTTCGTAAATGAAACCTTTTGCAATTGTTATCGGCCGTCAGTCATGAAGATGTGACACTTCACACATCAGGCAATTTGCCGAAGGGCACTGTATCCCCTTGTCTCTGTATAACTCATCGTCCTGTTAAGACTCTTTTCAGTTCTTCATCCATTCATCTGCATTCAATCAAAAATGATGCCCTCAGTGTTTACTCTGGCATATAATAATAATAATTTAGAATTCTATTGTGCTATTTGATTTAACTTTGAGGTGGGCAAAAAAAAAAAAAGAGTGTATTCTGACTAACTGTCTCCTCATTTAAAAAAACACATTTAAATCCACTTGATTTCAATTTAGATCTGCACAGAATAGCACACGGTCACAAATATTAGTCCCATAAACTTGACTGATTCTTTTGCCATCAAAGTCCATGAAGTATTGTCAGAGAAATCAATGAAAATGTTAAAAAAGAATGACTAAAAAATGGCTCAAATTCCCTATCCCATGATCTTTTCTTTTTCAATTTATCCCCCATGCTAGATTTAACTGCCGTCCACTCTCCATTTTCCATGTGATAGGGATGTTAAAGAGCGGAAATGAAAGAGGCCCGGACTGCTCGATAGTCGGTTTTTCAAAAACAAAAAGCTAATTCAGAGCAGCAGACACGTACTCAGTTAATCATCCATCCACAGGGAGTCAAAGGTGAAGAGGCTGCCTAAACAACCTCTTTGCTCCCAATAGCACTGTGTAAATTCTAGCATGTTTCTTTCCTGCCCTCACTTCCCTGTGCGGCTTTGAGTGTTTGTTTCCATAAACGTCTTGGTTACATTAAGATAAGCCTCATATCCAGATGGTATCTGGGTATATATAGGTATCATAATTAGTTTAGGCTGCTCACATAACTGACCTGTTACTGAAGAGTGAATGCTCTCATATATAATTGAAGAGGATTCATTTAAAGCCTGTGGGGCACACTGAAGGGGTAAGTGCTACTGGCATCATTCTACTGTACCTCTGCTATGACTGGCTTTCACGTCAGACGTCAAAATTGCAGGTGTGGGGGGAGGGGGGGTACTTAGACTTAAGATCTGTGTCATAAGGACATGTGAGGCAGAGGGCCCGAGGGAGAGTCACACTGAGAGGGAGGCTGTGATGTAATATTTTCACCAGACAACCAAAGTCATGTAAGAGATGAGGAGCAGAGACAGCAAGAGATGTGGCGCTCGCCTCTGACTTCAAACCCAAATCCACTGAGATGTTTACATGAGTCATTTCAAAGTTAATGAGATCCGAAGGGCCCGTGTGCATAATTCACATTGTGGGAGTTTTGCGGCGTGTGGCAGTGTTTATCTTAAATGTGTGTGAATGCATGAAGGTTTTCTTGAGTGTGCATATTTGATCTTTCACGTGCTGCACTGAAGGTAGTTTATCTGTGTGTCAGTGGAGGGTTTGCACAGGTCCTCTGTTATGTTTGAATACTGGTGGAAGGTTGTGCAGCGAAGCCGATGGTAAATATGCAGAGAATAAATCTGTCATCGTCCATGATGGCAAATTGATACTAATTACATTTAATGAACCTTGATGATGGCAAAGCATCTGGCGAAACAGATTGCAACTATCACAAAGAACAAAGCAGGAGAACAGAAACATGCAAAATAAAAAAATCCATGAGCAAAAATCCCTTTGAACTGTAGTCCAAATACATTACAACGGATTAACAAGTGTTTTATCTATTTAGAGGCAGTCGAACAAGCTGACAATAATAATAACAATACTAATAACGTAATTTATATGGCACTCATCTAAACAAGGATACAAGGTGTTTCACACAAAGCAAGGCAAATCAAGAAACTGCAGCAATAGAAAAGATACAAGGTACGCAGATGCTAAGGACATTTTTTATCTCCACCAAGAGGAGTGGATATTTCTCAATTCCAAGATGTATCAGGGTCCTCTCTTGACAGGTTATTATCTCTTGAAGTAGAAAATACCATGATCAGAAATTTAAAACTGAGCTGTGGACATCGGAAAAACCTGAAACAATGCGACTGGTACATGTAATGAAATATAAAAGTGAAGTTAAGTTTATGAAGTTTAGACAAAGTAGCAGCAAGCAATACCTTGTTTCACTTATTACTCATTGCTGGTTGTGTGATTTGACGTTTGTATTGAAGCCTTCTAACCAGTTGTGGATATGACCTGCCGTACTTTTTGAGACTGTAAATCCCTTTTTATGTTAATGTGGAATCCCACTAACAGCGACATGACACTTTTTATAATACATGTTTACAATCAGATGCCATGGTAGTTTGCAAAGCCTGAACATGGCCGGTTCTGTGCTGAGGTAAAGAAGCCATTATTCGGAGAGAAAGCAAGGTAGACATTTGTGAACACAGCCTAGTAATTTGGAAGCCAGACCCTTACCGATGCAATTTAGTATGTGCATGAATGTGAGTCTGTATTTAGGCTACACACTAGTTGTAAGAGCGTGTGCATGTTGTTTTTACACTCTACGCTGGGCAGTGACAGCCTCATAAAGAATGCATGCAGTACATGAGGATAAGGAGGGCTGACATTTGGTTGCTTGTCATTCGGGATATATCTACCCCGGGGGAATGACCATGCTGCAGATAATCACACGCGGACATTATACACAGTGCACACAGACATACACACATACTGTACAAAAGGCCTAGGCGTGTTTCTCTGCAGGGTACTGTAAATGGCAGATGTCCCAGTCAGAGTCAAAGGCTCCATTAAGCTTTAAGGCAAATCACTGTGGATCATAATTAGTCAATTGTTCAGCTTCACTTTTTTTAACATATAACAAAAGTCATAGAATGCTAAATGGATTTAAGAGAAGTTTCTCCGCTTAATATCATGCAAATAAAAAATATTACATCAAGACTCGTGATAAGAGGCAGAGTTGCAATAGCACGGTTAAATATTGCAATGATGACACAACAACATGACTTAAGATAAATAACTTTGTCTTGCTCATAAATTTTGCTGGATAATCTCATTTTCTAGCTGCGGCTTTGTCTGATTGGTCAAATGGTCTGAATGCATGACCCATCAACCGGGCGCCATGAGTGTGTTCTCGAGTTTCTTGAGGGCTAAGGTCCCAGCAGTGACGCAGATGTGTGGTCATATGATATCTTATCCATACAGGTTTCGATTAAGCTGACAGTGCTACAACTGTACTTGTGATTTGTGTGTGTTTGTGTGTGTGTGTGTGTGTAAGGCTGCATCCTGACCATAAAGGACACTAAAATACAGTATAAGACATTCAGCATTGTTTTTTTTCAGTTCATTTGACACAGGCAATACGCCCTAGTCGTCATGGTATTGAAAACCCTGTTTGGCACGCATGAAAAAAATCTTTTCTTTTCTCTAAATCATGGCGCTTCAGGCAGTGATTAGAGATGTGTTTACTTCGCATGTTCGAAATCCGTCAGTCAGAACTAATTCACAGTCAAATACAATCATGATTGGTCGGAGAATATTAAAATGAGACAAGCATCGATGTTTGAAGATAAATGGTTGAGGTGTATCGACTAAAATTACACAGAAAATTTGTCAGTGTGACAAAACTACATTACTCACGATAGACAGAGAAAATACAGAGCCATTAGAACCCCCCATCCCCCCACACACACACCCAACACCCCCCCCTCCCCCCCCCCCCCCCCCCACACACACACGCACATATATATATATATTTATTTATAATACTAACACAGAGTCATGGCTGAAGCAGCTGCTTAGCCAGGGCTTACCGTTGGAATAGCACTTATTTCTAAATTGTCTGTTTGTTCCACTTAAGCGAGAGGGGACCATGATGACATATTTTATGAACTCATGTGTCGCACAAGGGAATAGCACTCGGTAGCTTCCATACCTCCACCAAGGCAGGTCCACTTACATTTAATCATGTCGCATCCTTTCCCTCAATGTGCCTGTTTTTCTTTTATCAAGATCAGTGATTATTCCCTGATAAAATGGTGAAAATCTCCCAATGTAAAAGAACGTGATAACAAGTTCCAGGATCCACGCCCTGATCTGGAAACAGAGCATCATTTAGAGGTTTTTCTCTGATCAGTAACATTTCTTTTCACCAAGTCTTGTTGAAATCCATTCAGTCGCTTTTAAAGAATCTTAGTTACAAACTAACCAACACATAGACTGGCATGAAACTTAAACAATTTAATGGTTTGCTTAAAAGTGCAGATCCCTTTTTTTTATAGCTTTCATCTAACATCGCAAGAGTTTGGGGATATTTTTGTTAGCGCCTCAGGAAATAATGCTGTAAAAAAATCGGACATATTTGGGATTGTTTGGCTTTGGCGGATGTTGACCCGGTGCCCTTCTAGTCTTGATTTGGCAACAACACTGAACATGAGGGCGTGTATATTTGCCTTGAGAGTCGTTGAAGGATGTGGAGGCACTGTGGTGGCAAAGCTGTTTAATTTGATCCAAACCCGACATCGAGTCTAATTACACCAAGGCTCTTTATTGGGTAACTTTTCCAGTGTCATGTAACAGCCCTGCAATAAATCCTCCTTCATTAAGGGCTGTGATGTTGAAACCTTTTCAGAGAGTTTTCTTCAACTGTTTGCTCATTTTAGAACCTGCATTTTGTGGTGATGGTGAAATACATTGATGTACTTTGATCATGTTCTGCGTATAAACGTACAGCTCACATAGTTGAATCCACATTGTTTTAACTTAAAAAACAGAACATTATTGTATTAGATTGAATTTTTATTAGATATATACCTAATAAAACCCAGTACCTAATAAACGGTCAACTGGATGAATAACCACAGATTCCATACTGAAACTTTGATTACTCGTTTCAAATATCGTTTCTATCAATCTTACTAATGCTTCATACCTCAGACTAAAACACTTCATTTATATGATATCTGCTCTATTAATGTGCGTAACTATGACAACAGGACTATATGCGTAATCTAATTGGGGCACTATAGGCTGCGGGAGATTATAGTAATATACATATGTCATAATAGGAATAAGTGCCCCTTGTCCCCAGTGTAACCTGTGCCTGTGGCATTTCCACAATCCATATTGGACATGTGGGAAAATTGAAGAAACTTGCAAATTACTGCTCTGTCTTTCTGCTGGAATGAATAGATAATAACTCAACTTGATCCCAAAGTTACTGCGGAGGGGGAGAAAAGCAGACTGTGAAATGAATAAAATGTTCTTTTTTGTTTTCTTCCATTAAGCATTTAATATTGGCCATGGCTACGGTCACAGCTGTTAACAATGTGATCCCAGCTCTGTGTTTGCTGGCTGAGGATTAACCACACACCGACCACTTCGAGGAGGCTTAGTGCAAGTTTCAGGTTTTCATGTTTGAATATAATACACACAGGTTTTCTGTTAAGAAGAATACGGATAAAGACGTTGTGGTAGATGCAGGCTTCTTTCAGAGGAGCTTCGAGATGAGGACATGGTTATAATAAAATGTTCTGTCAGAATACCAAAAATGGTCTGTGATATTTGGCCTCTTTTCTTTTCTGAAAACTATAACATGGATTCACTGTATTGCATTTCACACCAGGGATGAACAGTAAAAGAGAGTCAGCCCTGGTTCCCTGGGGTGGGCCCAGCAGATAAGTACAAAGCCGGCAAAGATTATCCAGTGGGGACGGCACACTGCGTACCTTGAATGACAGGCGCACAGAGAGGGCACAACAGGTATAACAATTTGCCTTGTGCCAAATGTATCTTCAAAATGGCAATACAATCTTTTTTAAGAATGAAAACAGATCTCCGATGGTTGTCCTCATCTTCGAACTATCCTTTGACAAGAGGGAAAACACAACAGACTATGAATAGAGGTACGTGCATGGCATGCCTGAGGGTTTGGAATGTCAAATACTTTAAATTGCATGTTTTCCATATTCACGTTGAGGACGAAAACAGACTGCTAATAACCCCATGCTCGAAGACTCTTTGTTGTGGTCATTTAAATGCATCAAACTCTTGTTCAGTGCATCTACAGTACATCCATAGTTCGAAGGAACATTGAATGATTCTTGTATCCACTTGGCTTGATTCTAAATCTGTATTTCTGCCTATTTTAGGATGAAACAGAATTTCCTTTTGACAATAAGAAGCTCGGATACAATACCCACAGGCAAGGAATGCTTTTCTCACTTGAAAAATCAATGCTCTACACTCAATTCACCTCAACAATTAAAGAATGTTCCGTATTTTTGAATTGCTGCCTTCATTTCTGATAGTTTTGTCAATGAGACATTTAACTGCTGTGTTCGAAGAATTCACGGACACACACAAACTGTCAAAAACAAAAAGAGCACAAACATTTTACGTAATGTCATCTTGGAAAGTAATTTACAAGCTTTTGGCAATAAGGCCAAAAACTGGTGTCGTTGTGCTGTAAACAAAATCTCATGACCTCTGTAGTGGAACGTATATATATCTTACGGCGTGCCTCCTGAAACACTACTCACATGAAAGCTCTGGAGATTCCAGTGTTGCTATGTTGGTCTGACCAGGGAATCTCCCGACAATTTGGTCAGCAGATTCCCAGGTCAGAGTTTAGACCTTTGTTTAATTATGTTAGTTGGGTCACTTAAATGTATAGCGGTTTTGCTGTTGTGCTCTCATTAAAGCTACAGAGCCTACGAGCTGTAGATTTGCCAAAGTTAGGTTCATTAACTTTAGGTAAACTGACTATTCTCCTTTGTTTAAGAACAATAGTTACGACTACAGTGAGCCACATTGAGACATGCCACTTCATGAGCTGGTAAACATTTACAGCACAAACTACTAAAGAAATGGAAAAACATGTACTGTAGGCTCATATACTCATACAACTTAAAAGCCAAAGGTTTTTCTCAATATTTGAGAAACAACTGCCAAGAAACGAAACTATTCTACCATTGGACACCAGTTATCACATTTCATTTTGGCGTAATTTCACATTATTATTGCTCAGTGTTTTGTGAAGGACAGGCAGAATAACTCGGCAGATGAGGTAGAGAGACAACAAGCCCCTACAGCCTGCTCCTCGAAATAAGGGCTCTCGCTTGTTGCCTCCCTGATTCAATGTTCACTCTCACTTAAGTACAACACTGTGTTGTATTGTACGGACATTACCGTGAAAACAAATTTCAATAAAGCAATAAAGTCTGATGTCTAAACACTTGTTTCTCTCTCCAGAGTTTAACTGCATCAATTTAGGGCTGGAACGACGCATCAAAGCACTCAATTACCTGCATTATCTAAATACGGGGATTTCAATGGAATGCATCAGTTCATTGCACTGGTTACATTCATCCCCAATAATGGAAGCTCTCGCTACTGGGCACGCTGAAAATGAGACTTGGTCCCAAACAGACCAAAATTAGATTATCAAAAGTGTGGTCTTGAGTTCAGTGATCTACTCCGTAGTGAAAATCTCTATCTGTCTTTGACTGTCAATTCTATCCATCCATCCATCTGTACCGCTTATCCTTTGATGTTCATGAGGGGGGTGTGGGGGAGAGCCACTCCCTGCAGACAAGTGGGGTGCACCCTGGAAAGGTAGCCAGCGTATCTCAGGGCCAACAGGCAGAGACAATCCACCATTCATGCAAACACTGGAAATTCCACTGACTAAGGACAATGCATCTCCACTTCCTCCAGCTGTACAAATATATAGCCAAAATATCCCAGATTCAGCCTCTGCCATCTTGCACAGGTGAGCGATTTGAGTGAATCAGAGTAGAGTGGCAGTTAAAGTATTTCATTTATAAACAAACCAAACTTAAATGAACTCAGTAGAAAAATACCTAAAATGACTGAAACCCTCGTCGGGAAAACATTATTTAGTGTCTACTTTACTGTATAGTTTGAGCCAAATGTCATCTGCTAACATGGAGGAGGCAGGGTGTATGGCTACTGCCGTCAACCACCAGGGGGCGATCAAGATAAAGCTGTCGTGTCGTCCATCTTTACATGCCGTCAATTTGATGGTTCACGTGTGTTGGCCCTAACTCTAACATCATATTTATTGGAAAAAAAACTGAAACACAATTATACAGTCAAATGCGTATTATAAGGTCAGGTAAGATTGGATTTATATTTTGATCGTATAAGTCCACCAGGCAAAGTGAACTCTACTCATGTGTGACATTTGCTAACTCATTAAAGCAGCTATTAAATGATCTAATCAAATCATTGAATAATAATGATTCATTATCTAATTTTCTGGGTCGCTTGGAAAGACACACATGAGAATCGTCTGTACGATAAATGCAGAGGTGTTTGATTAGAGAGGACCGTTTCAGTTCAGTGAAACTGTGGGTGTTTGTTTAATTGAGTTGTCTCCACCCGCCGCCTTGTTACTTAGAGTGTTTGATTTATACAATAGCGAAAACCCGATAATCACCCGCTTAGAAACAGTAAATGATGATAAATGCCAGATCGCTCTTGCATTAAAGTGCCTCCCTTGCCTCCTAAGTGGTTCTCTGGTTGGTAACAACTTTCAAATGGCAAACTCATTCATTCCCCAAATGACAGATGAGTGGTTGCCTCCGCGAAATTCACAAGCATCAGCCTTTTTCAGCTTCTGCCGCAGAGAGAGGAGTGAGGTGGACAAGTGGCTGGTCTGGCGGACATCAAGTCAGTGAATGAATTAAATTAGTAAACTGAACTAGATCCAGACCCTGCAGGTTTATGAGTTTCATAAGCTCTGACTCTCTCTCTGCGCGGTGTTATAGAATAAGTAGTGCAAGGGCGGAACAAGTTTGTGTGCCCACATTGAAACTATAATAAATGCTCATTCATAAAAGTGGCCTCTTCAATTCACGAGTAGAAAGCGGTTAGGTGCTCATGAATACACCTTGAAGCCATGCAAGCATATTTCATACTACATATGTCGATTTTATCAATCTTTTCTTCACCCAAGTACACATGACAACAGATGTTAGACAGAAGCAGATAAAAGAGATGGGGTTATTATCTGGAACGACACGGCACAAACGATGTGATGTAATCACTGCAGAGCAAGAACACACGTAGCCAGTGGACAGTGGTCTTATAAAACCTCCCCTTCCTCACTCCAAGTTGTCTAAGAGTTCTCCTTCATCTGCTCCATCAACGTGATTAATTGTGCACTCTGCACTTGGCCCCTACTGGCACATAACTGCTGAACACCTTCCCTCCTGCACCTCCACGGTGTCACACAGTGGGACGAACTGGGTTATGTCACCTACAGATAAACAGTCAAATGGCACCTCAGGCAGACCAGGGCAAGCGTTCATACAGGCAGAAGGATACATATGTGAACATTATGTAGGGACTCCAACCAATTATTATTTTTATCTGATAATAATATATATCGTTTTGATAATTTTTCAAAGGATAAAAAACTTGTTAGCTCGATTCATTGTCAGCAAAACAAAAATTGCAGGTTACTGATATAAAACAGAAAAAAGCTAAAAATCTTCATATTACAGACGCGATCAGGGGATATGTGACATTTATTTCAACATTTGATTTGACTGAACTTTTTTCTGATTAATTGACATTTGTCATATTAGTCTATTTTACAACTAAAGAGAATTGCAGAAAGTCAACACATTTGAGGAGTTGAATTTAGAAAATGTCTGGAACTTTTATGTCATTGTGAATCGTTTCAAAATACAATTAACTTTCTCAGCTAATTGATCAGTTTGTATTATGTATTTAAAGTATGAGGGGATTGTATAAAACCACTAAGGAGGACTTTAACTTTGGGCAGTCAGCTCTCAGTTAGAGCAGCTCACACTTGAAACAACCTGCAAACAATCCATTATAGACTGTGGTAATTTTCCTTCATTTAAAATGAATTTAAAATTATGGTTGAAAGAATCGAATGTTTAACCATGCTCTGTAGATTCAAGTAGCCAGATTTTTCTTTTACGTTTCATGTGATATGTTTTATTATCCTTTTTCTAAACATTGTGAGTTCTTATGAAGAGTGTATATGTCTAATGTATTTTCTATATCCTACAGTTGAAAATTGTTCCTGTAATTTTAAACTGATCAAATACATTTAAATACGTATTTGTTTACTGACAACAAGGGAAAACCCACTGTGAGAGCAGAAAAAACTAAAACACTGCAAATTGCCTCATGGTCTCTGATGGGTGCCTTGATTCATCCAGAGAGCAAGAGTTTCTACTTCCCTTTCTCAAAAGTTCTGGATTCCACCATTGTGTCATTGCACCATTGTTGTCAGTGAATCTGGAGAATGGAGCCTCTTAAGGAGCAGAGAAGGGAGGGACGTGTTTGTTTTACTGTTCAAATATCTGCAGTCTACCTCCAGAATCAGTTACTCCACCTTTCACATTTCAATCAGTGATTTGTTCGCTGGGAAACAAGCTGTTGTTGCCCGAAAACAGCTCAAGTCACCAGCAGTGAAACTGAGACGAATCAATTAAATAAATCAAATCAACATTTTTTCACAGCTCTGGCAACAATTAAGTCAGTTAGTGAATCCAGCGGAGAGTATTTATATAATGGGCTAATTGCTTAAAGCGAGTGGAAGTGACACTCAGGTGCTCATATGCTGCTGAACACTTCAATCGTGTCATTTTGAAAAGCACGCACTCGAGACAGCATGTGCACAGCAAAAACTAGTAAAGGCAAAACTAGTGACAATACACACACAAACACACACACACACACACACAAACTGCAACGTGTCTGTCGGGAGAGAGAAGCAGCAGAGAGCCTTTCAAATATTTTCAGCTCGCATTTCAAAGGAAGAAGTGTATATTTAGGGAAAGCAACCGAGGGAGACGGCTCATTATCCCTATTAGAGTCTCAATCACAAGCACATCTTTCACTGCAACCCCCCCCCCCCCCCTTACTGGAGGGTGACACATGGTGCTGGAATCACGTTGTTGCTCATGCTGATCATGCTGTTAATTAACATTTTGTAAAGTTGAGAAAACACATACTCTATGATGATTCACCCCCTGACACCTAAAACATCTGTGATCGCTGTGGTATTACTAAACACACGCAATCTGCTGTATGATGAACGTCAGTCCAATGTAACATGTTCAGTCCACTCTCCACAGGGCTGTTATGTCAGAGCTAACACAATCCACATGACAGATTCTAATCAACTTTCCTTAACTCAAAATTAACTTTCATTCAATTGAGTGCAGGGTACAACGTATAGAATCCGGCGCGCGTGTCCTTTGCTTAACACACACTGAGGTTTGCAGCCTCGCAAGAACTCATCATCCTCAGAATCTGTTTCCACGGAAAACAACCAGCCGACATCTTTTCAATTGCCGTGAGCTAATGACTGAGTAATGGCCTAATGTGCAATTATTAAGTGGAAAACAAAAGCCGGGAAGAGATAACAAAAACAAGTCCACGAGGATGTTTGCACTCACAAAACAGGTCAGACCAGACACGACAAACAGGGACGCTGGAGCCCGGGGCAAGCACAATGTGATCTACTGTGTTTTGCATTCAACTGCTTGTTTCTTCTAAATAAACCATGCTTGCTTAATAAAACTCAAAATGTGCTCAAGAATTTGTTTTATTTAATCATCTTCTTTACAAACAAAAGCCACAACTTCAATTTAAACACACAGAATAAGGTCAATTCAAATTGTTTCCCCTCCTTACCTTAGTGAGAGGAGATGCCAGATTTGGCTGGAGATCATCGGCGTTGAGTCAAGTTCAGGGTGAGTCAAACCTTCACCCATGTGTGGCAGTGCTGCAACCGGACCAGCTGAACGGCAGCTGTGCTCGGTCGAGAGGCAACAGATAGAGACCGACGTGCTGCCTCCTCGTTCCTCAGGTCTCTGCTCTCTCCTCCTCTCTGTCAGTGTGCAGCTCCCACTCTCTCCCCCTCAGTCCCTTCTCTGCTGCTCGGCTCTCCCTCTTAAAGCTTGTTCTCGTACACACATGCATTCTCCAGTCAGCAGCCCCCCCCCCCCCCTCCCTCATTCCCTCTCTCTCTCCACACACACGTACACACACAAACACACACACACACACCTCTGTAAGTGTCAGCCTTTCATGTCTCAGAGTTCTATCCCTCACCCAGCATGAAACCTCTGTAATTACCGTATGCAGAATGTCTTTCAAGGGGTTTTAATAACTCAATCTGTCATTCATTGTTTTTTAAAGCCCATTACACAAACGCGAGTCTTTGAAACTCAAATTGTACCTTTAGCCCTATGACTCAGACTTTAAATATTGAACTAAAGGCATTGCACCGGGTGAAGACGGAGAATCCCCAAGTTCTACTCTTGCCATCTTTTTTACATTGCCCATTACGATGGTTACGATATGATGCTTAGTTTTATCTTTTTTTTATCTTTCTTAGTAGCATTCATTAATTAATTATGAATGTGGACAGATGTGTGTGCAGGAATGTGTGTACGTAAGTATTGTATTATTTCATTCTTCTATTTAACACGGGGACAATAAAGGTAAAGGTTTGCTACAGCGAGAGACGCTTGTTGCTACGAGCAAAGCAGCTCTGGCGTTCTCAACCTCACTCCCCTGTCCATTTGAATGTAATTTAACAATGCACTGGAGGATCCACTGGGAGCGTTGCTCATAGAGAAAACAGTAACAGAAGACTTTGCATCAGCCTTTCTTCCTTTGTTGCGCACAAAAGCAAACGGATGAATGTGTAACCTTGGCACAATTCATAAATGTTGTATCATGAAAGTGGTAGTACTATTGCATAGATTCATGTAAACTGTACCATTGAATGGAGAAAAAAGCTCCTTCATTGACCGCAGAGCTGTGTAAGTGGAATAAATTAGACGAGGATGGAACGTAGCAGCCGATTAGCTTTCATATAACCCTGGTTGTTAAAGGGATAATTCACCCAAAAAGGAAACTTCACTCATTATCTACTCACCACTATGTCAATGGAAGGGTGGCTGCAATGCTGTTTACCCATTAAACTCCAGAGTGAGTCGACTCAAACACTTCACCCACCCCTCCATCGGCCTAGTGGTGAGCTGATAATGAGTGAACTGTAATTTTCGGTTGAACTATCCCTTTAATATAATCTGGTTTGATTTTGACCTCTGAGGTGTAATATCAATTCCAAGCAACGTGTATTCACACAGATACCAGGTACAGATTTGCAGTTTTGTATGTTTTTTATATATTACAAAAGAGAATATGTTTATGGAGGAGTTTTGAAAAACTCAAAATCCACTATTCTCCGTCTGTCACCGCCTTTGTGTCCCGCCGCACCACCTGCTCTTTGGCAGGATACCTTGATGTCTTCCTCCATCAGCAGTTACATAAACTCACCTCAGCTGCACAGCACCTGGTTCCGGCGTCTCCCGCTACAGTACGGACAAGGAGAGAAAAATAGATTGTGATCAGAAATAAATGTGTCTTTCTTTCTCTGTCGTAAAGGTGTTAAGGTGTAAAGGCTGATGAGAGACCACCTGGCTATAAATGTAATGTAGTACAGAGTAAAGAAATATAAGAAAATATCCAGTTCTTTCATTAAAACTTTGTATAGATTCTTGGTCAATTTTAAGTGAATACACCAACTATAATTCTGGCCATGCACCTGTGACTTATGGGTATTGTAGTATTCAGGCACAACCTCCGTGCCCCCCAAAAACAGGCAAAAGAAGATTATTTAAGAAACAAAGCTGAGGTAATTTATTTTGAGTTTCTGTGGTGTCAGAATAACCACACAAATTAAATTGTGACCGGAAAAACAGAAATGCAAAGACAGTTAAGATTGTGGTACACAAGTATATAAAGACATTACTTAGTTGCTTTTAATGTGAAATTGTCAATATGCAAGTTCATCTCCCACCAGCAATCAACACCGAACTGTTCAGCCAATAAAGAAAAACTTGTGTCCTCCAGGTTTAACACTTTCTAAAAATAGCACTACATCTGCCCCAATTACTATCTACAGTAATTGCAACACCTCTGTTGTTTAAGATATTGATTTATTAGTTGCTCATTCAATGCACACATAATGATGTGGCAATCAGGGTGAGAAGAAGCCTGTGAAAATAAAGGCAATTGGGCTGAAAACACTGCAAGCATCCTGTTGACGAGTCATGCTGCCTGTTCCTCGATTCATTTAAATGTATTGCTTTATGCAGCTACACTCGGATGTTAATCTTCTGTGAGTTATTTAGTGATGACATTCTTTGTTTGCCTTTTAGCGCCGTGAAGAGCAATCCAGTTTAGACAGACCACCCTTCTCTAATCTCCCTCTGGTCAAATATGACGTCTTGTGGCCCTGCTATCCACTGAGGAGACTAAATAGCAAACAGTATTAACGGTTCAGTGTGAAGTGACCAATTTAGCACATGGCAAGAAAGTACACACAGACAGACACCATGTATAAAAAAAGATTATTCCTTGAGTCAAATCTTAAAATGTGACATGGGCAAACTGCATCTTCTCTTCACAGTTTGCCTGTTTTTCATATAACCTAACAGATGTCTGAAGATGTACACGTGTAGGAAGGTACATTAATTGGGGAGCTGCGATCGAGGTGTTCCTAATGTTTAGAGGAAGTCCGAGCCATCAGATCAACAGGTCGTCGTGCCCCAGGCAGAAGCACAAGTCATTAGAGCGTAAAACAAGGAGATAGAGGAAACAACACTGAAAGAAGCCTGTGGTTGGCCTCATGCAGCGCAGCAAGCTATCACGGTCTAACTGTGTGGAATTTATTTTTTTGTTTGAGTTCATGGAAATTTGTTCATTTCCTCATGATGCTTTCTGCATTTAGATTTAACTCACAGGATTTCCAGTTTTTTTTTTTTTATTTTATCCAGCAACATTTTCACTCTGTGTTGACTCGTCAGCAGCATCCCAATTTACTTAGTGTAGTCTATTTAATAGACAGCCATTACATTTGTGGCACTGCAGCAATAAGAGAGCAGTGCACGCTGTCATGTATAGCTTTGCCCCTTGTTTGTAATTCCCCAAGCATCTTCCTCATTACAATGCATCGTCAAGGTCATCATCATGCATCATCATGAGAAACCGACTTCGAATACATATGCATACAAGGGAAAGACACTTGCACCCTGATCCTCAAATGATAAACCACACTTCCTGGCCATTGTGGCTTTTTGATAAACAACACACACGTCTCTGGATGCAGAATACCCATATGAGAAAGGGGCAAATGATTAAGGGAATAGCTTTCACACACCGGACTCTGTGGACAACAAAAAATACTGGATTAAATTTTGGAATTCTCATTTATGACTACTACTGATCATTCGTCTGAAAAAGGTCGACGTAGAAATGAAAGCAGCTCAAGTTTAGCTCTGGTACAGTTTAAGACTTAAATGTTATCTCAAGCAATACGAGTAAAGGATGATACTGGCAATTAACTAAGGGGGGTTAGGGTCGCAATTAAGCTTTTGGTTAGGGTTAGGGTTAGGGATAATAGCATATAGGCGAAGGAGATATTCTCACTTTTTTTCTGAAAGTGGTAGAGGCTTGGAAAGTGGTTTATTCAACAGCAATAAGGGTTTGCCCGATTGATTGGTACCATCTACAAGTTTGTAAGACCTTGGTAAGTGTAGGTTAGGGTTAGGGTCGGTTAGGGTTAGAGTTGCGCTTATTTTATAATTATATTTTGTAAAAGCAAATACTTTTGCTTCGATAAATATTTTATAAATGTTGTGCCGGATGATCCTGGCTCCTGTGTCTGGTGCGGCGGGACTCAATGGGTCACAAGCAGCTGCACCGCTGAGGATGTCATGAGACATTGAATAACTTGTGTGACTTAAAAAGGTTGGCAAAGAGTTAGATGTGAGGACTGTGTGTTTATCTGGTGTGGAGGTTCTGATGGTAACCCAAACCCAAAGCTTGTTCAAACTAATGATTTTTTTTTAAATACATCTTATACAGACTTCACCTAACCGAAACCTCACTTAATTTAATTTATCCTTCAGTGAAAAACCCTAACCCTATAGCTACAGTATGACTAAAGCAATTAGAGTTCAAAGAAAATTAATCAGTCCTGCATGCTATTCCAGGTTTCACGTGTAAAAATTGGATTTCCCAAGTTCAGTGAAAACAGTCGACACGTGCAACGTGATCCAATCAGTTGAGTGTGGCTGGAGCTAGGCAACAGCAACAGAGTAATGAATGAGGCAAGAAAGAACAGTAAAGGACGTGTGGACGTATGAAACTTAGTGTCAACAGCGTGACTTTCACTGGGGCAGGACCACGTGAGCTTGACAGGTCAGAGTGACGAGCCTTATAATTATCACCAGTAATAAATCTTAGTGACGATAAACAGTATCCAGGGGCTGCAGAGGCGCAGCGGAGCCATGCATTAATCAAAAGTCAACATGATACACTACTGCCGGGAACATGATTTATTCCAACAGGACAAGCTAATCTATTAGTTCCCTTCTCATTCATCCAGTTTCCAAGATACTTGTACTCTGTGACTCTTTTAATGTGTATCAGTCATAGCAAACAATAGAGCAATGCTGTATTATTTATAGCATCTGACATTTAGTGCAAAATAGTATCATCAGTATTAAGGTGGAAATTATACTTGATGAAACAATGTCATCTATATAGACAGGGAACAGAACAGGCCCCAAGATTGAGCCTTGAGGGACACCTTTTGAAATACATTCACAGATTCAGATTTGACATTTCAATAGGAAAAAGCTGCAGTATATGTGTTTCTCTGTGCCCAAAGCCAAAATAATATCAACTCTCAAATAACTAGAGCAGCTTTTTTTTGTGTGTAGTGTGCAAAGAAGCAGGGTGAGTGTTGTTTGCTTGTTTGTCCATTGAAAGGCCTGCTACCAAGTGGACCAATCACAGCCTGCATCACCTCAGTAGGTAGCTCATCTTTAATTCTAGGGAGATGCCTGTCGGGCAATGGCATTGATTCAACACAAAGGTAAACGCATCATTACCAAAATCATTATGTCGCTTAAAGGTTATTGTATTTTTACATGGTGTCTAATGTTTACTGATTTGTGGAGTGTGTAAGCTACACAATGAACTGGTTCAGAGTGTCCAACCTTTCATTATTAAAACCTGCTTACAGTATCAGTTGCTGCAGTGTTTTGATTCAACCCAATATTCCTGACACTCATCTGTCAGACAGCAGCAACTGTCACAGCTCAGCAGGACTCCCATGACGCGGCATCAAGGCTTCAGCAGTTTACTGGTAAAAATGGCCACAAAAATAGGAACAGATGGCAACAGGTAAAGAAGCAAATCTACAAAGTCTGAATTTTTATCTTGAAGTGTTACTGGCGACCATTCTGTGGGTTTGTGCCTCCTACCTTCTGTGTTTCATTGTGTAAAAAGAGGAGAAAACAGAAAACATTGCAATCTCTTATCACGGATATGCCTCGATATAACCAAAGATTATTTAAAATATGTGGTTATATTATTATGAAACTTGAGCTTTGACTACATCAGGCTTCCTGCTGTCATACCATTGTATCTTCCATCTAATAAGTCCCCAATATATATATATATATATATTCAGGCAGAAATAAACCCCCTCTATTTCAGTTACTCAAATACGTTCAATGTGACTTTATAGAATGAACTTCAATAATATAACTTGAGTGATTTAATTAAATAAAGTTAGTGTTTTGTGAGCAGCCCCACCCTGGGTGATGAAAATGCCTAGAAATGTCTCACTCTTTGTTTTAGGGAAAAATACAATACAAAGACACTTTACATTATATCAAAATGCCTAGAAATGTCCTACACGTTTGGTTAGGGAAAAATATAATACATGGGAGAAAAAAACTCCTGAAGTGGTGCTTCAGGACCACATCCTTAGTGGTCCTGAAGCATCACTAAACTGTTAGTGGTGCTTCAGGATAAGGGATCAAGGGATCAACAAAACCAGTGGGATATGTCCTCTGGAGAAGATGAAATCAGAAATCAACATCAATAGATAAGTTCTGCGATGGGTTGACCGACAGGCTAACACTGCACCTATATAACCTTGCTGCTATGGTTAAAAGCATGACTTTGAGGAAGGGGTAAGGCAGAGTTTTCCAAAAAGGAACATGGTCTCCGAAAGGTCTCCGGTCAGAATTAATTGAGTTTTACAACTTGACAAAGCTTTAAGAGGGATTTTGGCCTCTGGTAACCAAGCACTTGAGCCTACAACAAACAAATTTACTCAGCAACGATTACATTCCTTCGAAGCACACATTGACCATTCCGTCCTTCAAAGGAACGCACGTATAGGGTGTCTTGCTTGGCAGGACACTGTGCTATGATCTAATTGACAATCCCATGAAGTGGGCGCTGTCTTTTAACATAAATCCCATTGACCGTGCCAGCCTCAGGAACGTGTTGTGTTTGTACACATAAAGCATATTCACTGTATTGTCTAAAAGCTTTCACAACTTACTAATGATGAAAACATTTCACAGTTTAAGTTCCTGCTAAATAATACGATTAAAAAAATGAGTGAAGTCCTGTGGTTGGTTAAGAACAGCACTGGTGTGAGATAGAAGCATTATTATTGTACTCTTAATTTCCTTTAATAGTGCAACAGCATGTCCTCTACCAAACACCAGGATAAAAGCAGAACGGAAATAACAAACCATGGTAACATAGTTATAAAAAGATTTCCATTTTCCAACGTCTTCTGTGCTAGTGCAAGGAATGTGAGCTTGCTCTGTGTTCGTGCCTCAGTCTGTGTGGGAGAAGGCGACCAGGCCGGTGATAAATCACAGTTTTGCGGCTGGCTAACTTTAATCTTCTCTCATTGTTTTTATTTCATTTAATTTGACCCGCTCGCATGTTGTTTGGATGACGACCATGTTTCATTTGTCACACCTGCTGCACATTTTCTTTTTCTCCTGGTTTGTCTTTACCCCTCAGGCGTTGAAAACTACATTATGGCCTCCGCTGCTCTCTTGCTCAACATATTACTCCTTCCCCTTGTGGCAGCGTCTCATGCCGCATGTCACCCGTTAGTGTGTCCGAGGCCTTTCCTTTAGTTTATGTGCTAGCTCAAATATTCAGTCCTTGCTCTTTCGAAAAACGCTTCCTATTGCAAAATTCTCGGCTCACCGTGCCTGGTCATCTTCCAGCGACTCTGCGCATATCTAACAAAACGCTTAGTGCCACTGTGTTGAGATAAATGCTTGACCATTTCTACCATAGGTTGACTTAATCCAATTGTTGACATTCAGGAGATTCAGTCCTCTTTTGTGTATAATCATTACATTACATGTCATTTAGCTGACGCTTTTATCCAAAGCGACTTACAATAAGTGCATTCAACCCCGAGGGTACAGACCCAGGACGACAAGAATCAAGAAAGTACAATTTCTTCAAAATAAAGTAAAACTACAAAGTGCTATTAGTAAGTGCCATTTAAGTGCTACTAAAGTGTTAGTTTCCAAAAGTTGTTAGTATATATATATATATATATATTTTTTTTTTTTTTTTTTATTCAAAGTATAGTCGGAAGAGGTTTGTTTTTAGTTTTCGGCGGAAGATGTGTAATCGATTGTAAATATGAAGGAAAATCTAAACTTCCATGATTTTTCCTGGGAAATGTATGATTTACAGCCGAAGCATCATAACTCACTGACTGCCTCACGATGTCAGGGGCTAGCTGCCTGACTGAGTCCAAACACCCACTATCTGTCACATCTTCCTAATATGCAAATCCTTTTTTTTTTTTTATTATAAAAGATCAAAGACTTTAAATTGAATTGGAATGTTCCTACAGGTCCTTCTCAGAGGTCACATCTGGGCTGAGATTGAAAAGCTAGGGCAGAACCTTCTGACTCAGAGCTCGACAAGCTTCACCTCACAAAGCAACACGGTTCACAGTGAATAGAGGACAGAGCCACCAGTTCAGATGTCAGGTGCAACGATCATTACTTCCATGCCACCGTCCTTTCATACTTCACTGTTTACTTTGACGACTCTCTCCCTCCCTCGGCTCATCTCAAGTCTCTGTAGCTACGTAGCTGCTTCTGTCCGCTATGCCGTAACCACCTGTCTCCCATTCAGCTAATTCATCTCTCTTTTAATGACCCAGAAAGTTTTCTTGAAAAACTTGAAATATTGTATTTTTCTAACCCTAACCCTGACTTTTTCGTAGTTCTAACAACACCGATAAGTATTTCTGTAAGTAAAAATATAATGATTGACAGCTCAGACTGACCCGCAATTGGTTGAGCACATGTACAAGTGGCACCATTACACAATCACTATCCGGGATAGTTTAGCTTCATAGAGGGATAAGAGGTTATTTATATATTTGATAAAGTATTATTATTATTATTATTATTATTATTATTATTATTATTATTGTTGTTGTTGTTGTTGTTATTATTATTATATAATTACTTTTATAAACCATTTAATCACACAGACTATTGGCACTGTGCCTGTATTACATATACCCAACCATTGCTTCTGATCCTTCAGGGTTCTTCCAGTTCTTCCAATCGCCTGAAACTGGTTTGCACTCTTTCCAACAGAGCCCAAACTAAATCTTCTTCCCCATTCTCTTTCCCTCAGTGTAGACTCAGGCCTGCACAGTTCGGCTGCTCTGTGCATGAGTGTACAGTCTTACAGTTTCATTTCTGGATAAAGTTACTGTCAAAACTTTGCACAGCAATCCTTGTACACTGTTCCAGTACTTTCACAAGTACAAAGACATCACCTACACAGAAACATGTGCTATCAACATTATCCACTCCAGAGGAATCAACCCCGTCGCTGTCTGCTGTTGTCATGAATGAGACGCATTGTGTGGGGAAAATCGTAGGTCACATGTAAACATCGGAGGTTGCTATTTTCAGTTTAGTCCGTCAATTCCTGCACTTCGACCTGTTCCACTGCCTATTATGTGTTGTATGTGTGTGTGTGTGTGAGTGTGTGTGTGAGTGTAAGTGTTTACTGCTTGCCCTATTATGAACCTATCTGCAGTACATTCATCGCATACAAGTGGACTGCATAGAGACAGTCAAGTTGTTTGCGATGAATGTACTGCGGATAGGTTATTTTGCCATTCTGCATGTTTGCAGTGATGGAAATGTTCACTTGATTACTTCTGAGATTATCATTAATAATGATGCTTTTGGTAATTGTTATGATCAGGAATTATATTGTGGAAAATGTCATTTTGCTTGTCAAACGGAAATATGTCTCTAGAGAATCTAAATGTAGATTTAACAGAGTGAATTGAGTTTGGTGCCATTAAACCTGGTAAATTTAATTCATAGAGATATTAAGGATGTTTAATATGATTTTAATGTTCATGGCAAGAGAAAAATGTTGTATAATGCTGCAGAGAAAAGTTCCATATTTGTAAACCCGTGTTTCAGCTGGAGTCAAGCTGGCTGATGGTCAGGTGGTAGGTTTCTAGTTGTATAATATTGTTTTTATGAAAGTCTATTTTTGTTTATAATGAATTTGCAGTTTGTGTTGATATGATGTAGCATGTGCAGGTCCTCTGGTAAAGCTTCTTGAATTGAATTATGTAATAGTCTGTAAACTTCAACCCTAATGTTCTCTGAATCCAGTAACACCAGTCTAATACACAATAAAGTGTTTAATACACATTGTACACACAGGCTCTGTGGTGCCCTTGTTTTTGCCCTGACTCTGGAAGAGAAACTACACCATGCTTGGATCTGATTCGTCAACAAGCCATGGACGGTCACCATGAAGGTCGGCATCATTGTCCCAGCTCATAGGATACACTTAGGTTATGCTTAATATTAATTTTGCACATAAGCACGGATACTAGAAAATCCACACCATTTTAACGTCAGGGTATTGCAGCAATTTTCTGTCATCATTATATCAATCAACACTTTGTATGATAACATCAAAATAAGTCGTATAGGTTAATAAATCCTGGCAAAAGATAAATCAATTTGAAGATTTATTATTTTCCAAGCAGGCTCAGGTCAGGATCTGTCTTTCCACTCTTACCTTTTACATTAGCTCTCCTAGTATCATGATGCAGATTAACCCTATAGGGGCCAATTCATCATTTACAAGTAGAATGGCACTCCTCGACACAGCATCTCCGTCTATCGCTTCAATCTCCCTCTGCAAAGCGTTGAATTGAATACGTCTCCTGACCTTTTCCTATCATACATACGTTCCATCGAGCATTCTCTTACATCCACACCACTTTGTCAGAAACACTCATGTATAAAGAGAAAGCATCTCACATAAGTGGCGACGCACACTCACAGAACCGGCTCTGCTCTCCAATGACCAAGCAGAAGCGCAGATCTCTGCTAAATAGAGCTGAATGAGAGGCCATGGCTGAATCTAATGGTGCTGGAACAGGTGAATGGAAGGGGGAGTGGGGGGGGGGGGGGGGGGGGGGTTTGCTAGTATTCGTGCTTATGTGCAAAATAAAGCCGAATTGTTTGCAGTTGAGTGACTGACCACGAGCCACATGATAAACTCTGCATGAACCCTAGTGACTTGTGTGTTTCACGATCTGTGCTTGTGACAGCCAGTCCAGTGAAGATATGAGATGTGAGCTCCTCTGATCTAGTTGACAGCTCTCAGTCTCTCACTGGCTGATGAGACACTGATTACAACTAGTAATTATTATCCAAAAGATATTGGTCGGAGCTTGTTTGCTATCAGTGCCAAAATACATAGCGTTGGAAAAAGCCAGGCATTAACTCATCACTCTTTGTCCTAAATTCAACAGTAAAAACATATTCAATGTCCCTTTTCTGTCAAAAAACCCGTAATTTATTAATTATTGCTGAATATTTGATGCAGGCTCTAATAAAGGACTATTTTTCACAGAACAACTGAGATGGGTTGTGTATCTGTAATTGCTTGAGTGCCTGGAGAGTCTTCTTGGCTCTCTGGGGTTTAAATCAAGCCAATTACGAGCCTTAGTTTCAACATTGTCTTCCAGCATTTGCATAAACGTTTCACACTTTGCACATGCACATGTTTCTGCCTGTCTCTGTGTGGCCAAATTTTTTTTCGTCTTTCAAGGGAACTGTAACATTTTGATCATGCAAAATGTAACAGTGTTCATATCCCTTATGATTGACGTAAACTTAATCATGTTGAATCCTGTACGACTGAATGAATCTTGGCCTGGTTGCATAAACTACGGCAATGTTGCCTTGATGGCTTAGAAACAACCTCAACCACATTTGCCTTCACCAAATAAATATAAATAGCTGGGCGGGGAATTGCAGAGTGTGACAGCCGACTATTTACTCACACTGAGTCATCACTTATGTTTATTTGCAGCTCTTGCTTCCCTTTTCCTCTCTCAGCCACTTTCTTGAAGTGATGTGTTGTTCTCAAACGACGAAAGGCTTTTCTAAGGCTCATGAAAAAATAATCAAGTCGTTGGCCAGTTGAGCCATCCCTCTTTTAATTGTGCCAACATTACTTGGCCCTAAAGCCACACCACCTTTCCCATGAACAGTGAGAACAAAGAATTTATATTGGTGGGAAGGGGGCATGGGGGAGGATGGACTTCTTAATAAAGATAGATATAGATCTAGAAATACAAGTTATGGATAACTGGTAAACCTCGTCCACACATGCCATAAGAAACTGGTGCCAAAGTTTTATTCTGATTCAAATCAGAGTTTACCAGAATTTTGCCTTTCACACATGCACAGCCAGACCTCTAACTTGTAATTATGGCATTGATGTTCATATTGAATATTTTTTTGGAACATCCTTGAGCGAGGACACAGATAGTCCACGTCACCCTGTATCATGTGAAAGAAGAGAAAGAATCCAGCAAGAAGGATAAGATAAACAGTAACTTGCTCAGCTCAAAATTATCCTCTAACCTAATGTGTTTTTGAGCCTCACTGTCTCACACTGCAGCTACCAGACAACATCAAACCCACACAAATGTGCAATGTGCTATGATGAGGCTCTTTTCTACGCAAGCAACATCAGTGCCCCTAAGTGTTGACTCCTAGGATGACGAGACACAGAAAGGGAAGTGTTGTTTTAAAGATCAATGAAATCACTGTGGTTATGGATGATACATAATCAGCTGAGCTCAAGGTTATATCTAATATAATCCACCTTTTATGAGGCATGTCTGCGGTTTGAATAGACGGCCACTGGTGCACACAGTTCCATATTTTCTTTCCTTCACTTGTTAGTTTCCTTCTTAGGACAGATGGAAACGCTGAGGAAATTTATATCTGATAATTCCAGAAATCTGTCTGTCTAGGTCTCTTATTTGGAGCAATTTGGATATGATCAATATTAATAACATTTTAATAAAGAGGTGTCCAGGGCTCTGTAGCAACAGCAGCTGGGACTCATCAACGTAACTGATGTCATCGATTATGATAACAGCAATAGTGATTGTTGCCTGTTGGCTATTGGGATTCTTGTGGTATTGCAGGTAATAATGAAACCACAACAACCCTGGCAGTCATGGCGCAAGATGGGATCGCACCGAGAAACAGGTGAGTTTACTGTAATATTAATAACGTTTCTTTTATCATGGAAAGAGAAAACCACTGTTATGATAATTATTTTTTTGTATTTTCAAGCTGTTTTTCTGAATTCATTTATCACGAGTACGAGTCAAAAGAGGCCAACTGGATTAACTATTCTTTCTGCTAAGATCAAAAGAAGCTGGGGCTGGAGCAGCACTGTTGTCTTGCACTAGATGCTCACTGAACTCCTTACAGGGGGTGAGTAGACACTTTTTTGTGCGTTGTGAGTTTGCAGGGAGCGTGAAAAGATTAAAGAGCGTCTTTCTGTGCGATAAAACTAATTATTCACTGTAGCTGTGTGCTGTGATGCAAAAGGGACTCTGCTGGTGTAAATATTATTATTATGTTTTTTATTAAATATGAATCATAAGCCTAATTTCATAAAATTAACCCAACCAAGATGATATATAAAAGCTATAGGTCATTATATTTTACACCTAAAACCAATAAAACAATTACATGTTCTATAATAGTTATCATGATCATATAGAGTCATTTCTTTCACATTTGAGAGCCAGATCAGGTGTTTTTTCTTAAATATGGTTTAAATAATGAACTGGTTTAAATTTTTCAATTTGTTTAAATGGTTTTCTGATTGTTGCAGCTTGAATTATAATTATAGAAATAAAAAAGCATATGCTTGTTTAACATGAATTACATTAATGACTTTCTGGACTCTTTCCTATTTGAGTTTTTTATATGTCATCCATGTGTCTGCTATTAATGAACCTCCTGCCTTAAGCGTCTTTCCTGCCTTTGTGATTACCTGCTCCATCCACGTGCCTTTCATGTCTCTGTATATATCCACCCTTATATCTGGTCCCTATATGTTCGCCCTCATCTGCTCAGTTTTCCTGTGTGCTCTGTGCTGTGTCTCTGTTCCCTCGTGTTCCACAGTCTCTTCAGTGTGGATTTTTTATTTTCATCTGCCTTTAGCATGTAAGCCTCTTTATTTATATTAGAATGTATTTGCTGCACCAACCAGCTTTTGTTTTGTGTCTGCATTTTGGTCCGGAAATCCTTAAACCACCTACTCACTCTCAACTGCGACTGTCTGTTACTCTTTGAGAGCTACAACATTAAGATATATATATATATGTGCATAGAAAACGTGACATGATGTCTCTGGGTCTTTACCTTTCTAAATAACACTCAGATGCTTTTTATAATATTTGTGTTTAGAGATAACGATACAGTATATCTGCAGTATCTCCTCTCCACAACCCTACGGTTCAAAGGCTCCCTAATCCTCTTCAGCTCCACACCTCCAGAGTGGGGAGAAATTGGATCCAGAGGTTCAAGTGCAAAAGAGAGATTATCTGGGATTATTGCAGCAGAAAAAAAATTGTGAGTGAGGTACTGCAGTGCCCCGTGGACACTGGAACTGCACTGCAAAGAAGATAGTAATGTCAAGGAAAATGTGTCAAAAAAATAATTCAGGGCATCCTGGTAGTTCACCTATGGAGACTTGACATCAGGGCTAAATTCCTTACTGACAAATCAAATCAAAAGTGCCCAGAGAAATGATGAAGAAAAATATTTCAAATCAGAAAAGCAGTGCAAGTGTCACTTTCACCTGCCTGCTGATCAGAATGCAGACTTGGATGTAGGAGCAGGCAAGCATGGAAATGTCTCATGTCATACAGAGCAGAGGAGAGGAGACATTTGCTGTGCTGGGAAATCAAAAGGACACGAGAGACACCAGAGAAGTGGACGCTTTGATCGCGCACCCTCCACTTGTCCTCTTGTGTCTCCCTTCAGTAAAGATAAACTCCTCCCGCCTCGCTGTCTATTCTGCTTCAGTTCAATACAGTGTTTTGAGGGTTTCCAGTGTCTCCTCTCCTCCAGCCCAGTGTTTTGTTTTCTTGTGTATCTGAACCAGGTCTTTTACACAGACGTCCCCTGCTGAGCTCCGCAGGGTTAGGCCCTCCTCCTATTTACAGTCTGTGCACATGAATCTATTCAAGCTTATGAAAGAGAAGCAGCCTTATCCACTTCTTTTGAGACTGGGTGACAGCCTTGTGATTAAATGATTCCACACAACTGGCTCCTTTTTCCGCTTAGGCAACAACTTGTCCATTGTGTTATTTTATTCTCAGACCACTGGTGTAAAAGGAAATAACATCCATTGGTTTGGTTTCAGAGATAACAGTGGTGCGGTCTTTCTTTCTGCTCCACGTGAAGCTGTGCCTCCTCCTTATAGTCACCCTATTCCTACTTCTTTTTTCTCTAATCTAAAATAGATTGTTCATAAAAATTAAACACACACAGTTTCGCTCACACTCACCACAAATCAAAAAGTTAAGTTGAACCGGGAGACGTCCCATTCTTGCTATCATTTTATGTTGATAGAACAATTTTCTCCATGTGCATGACCAAAGAAAGTCTGTGCAATCAGTTTCTTGGTGGACTTTTTCCAGTCTTAGGGAATACATTTACTTAAGCTCATAGCATGCCCGTAAACAAAGCTGTTCATGTGTAAGGGGGGAGGAGAGTTAAGGAGCATCCGAATGGTTGAATTAATAAACAATCCTAATATGTGTGCTTTATATTTACACAGTTGGGAGAACTGCAAAGACACAATTTATGTAGCATGATCTAAAGTAATCAAATCGGTCAATTACCTTAAACTGAATGAACCTGTGGCTGCTGTGTATTGAACGACCAAGGAAAAAGGAATGTGCAGTGCTCCATATTTTATGCAATAGGCGACTCATCATTAATCTCCCCCTCCAAAGGCCCCCTTGATACAGATGAAAGATACTGAATCCTTAGAAAAGAGATTCATAACTCAGTGATGACTCTCTTTTATTCCCTGGAGAAAGAGAAAGCTCTATATGTGTGAGTGTGTCTCTCACATGTACACTAGAACTGAGAAGATGTTCTCCTTCACAAACTCTCTCTTTCAGCAACACTATAACAAAAGCAAGACTGTCGTGAAATGGTATAAAGACACTGTAGCATAGTTGAGTTAAGTTTGTGATGGCAATATTGTGATTCACTGATTTATCAAGAGCTCTTAGATTTCTAAGATTTCTAGACATAAATCATGACATTTGCCACAAGAGGCTAAATCAAGTTAATAACGGTCTTGAGAACCTGACTACCAGTTTCAGGAACTAGCTACCAAATGTTTTGATACAGGAAGACCATCTAAAGTGGTCCTAAGTAGATACATATCTAAAGAAATCTTTAGAAATATCGCAGTTCAGCAGCTGCATCCTTCAGAGGACTTGATCTACGCAGCCGACATCATCTGCATCCTCCAACAGTCGAGTCGAGTGGGATGCTCAGGACGAAATGAGATTGTCAGGTCTCTCTCCCACTGCAGCCGTCGCCTAGCAACAAAGCTGCGGACAAAAACATTCCTCGGTTGACACATTGAATATATAGATAGATTATTTAACATGGGTACCCTTAACTGTTTTGTTGAATATTGACATAATTTTTTTATTCTTTTGCCATTTCGCCTCAGTTTTTGTTGCCATAACCTCTTTGAAAAACAGTGTGTCAATAAAGCCTAGAGAATCATGGGATATGTTTTACAAATGCAGCGTCCAAAGGATGCGGCCCCCAAATTTGGAGAAAGAGCTAACGTTGAGATGCTATTTCAATCTTAATGAAATTTATTTAGCAAAAGTTCTCCAGCTACTTACACAAGTCTTTGATGTTTTAATTTATCAAGAGCTAACACATTTTATTTAGACAGAATTTAGGATACTTTGATATTTTGAGAGGAAATGTTATGATCCTGACCAAAGTTAAGACGGCAACTTACTGCCAATTTACTGTGTGAGCAGTATATTATTTAATAGTAATATATTAATATGAGAATTTATTACAAATAATGCAAGACATTCTAATGTAACATCTAGATGACTCCTTATACCAATGGTTGGCTCTTACATTATCTGTAGGTCTCTTGACTGTAAAGAACAAATTGGAATTGGAATACAGAATGGGGAGAAACACTCAAGGAGTCAGCCGTCCTTCTAATTAGTCGACTGCATGCGATCTGAAACTTCTAACAGAGTGACAATTGGCCAGTAGGCTGATGTGCTGTCTTACTCATTACACGACCACTGACACAAAAGCTTATGAACATATTTCATGCATGTTAGAAGTTAATAAATTCTCTCTTTGCTGCTGCCTTGATCGTCGTGGCTTGTCAAGAGGAATTCTTTTTGTTTTCAATCCAGGAGGGATTAATTTATACATGGGCTCTCCGCTTTCTTTCTGTGCTTTCATACCAGTGATTCAACTTTTATTTCTGGTCCAGACGGGGTTCGCACGGGCTTTCTACAAATGAACCCTGAGAATTCTTACACACTGAAAGGTTATTGTTTAGACAGCAGGTCATTTAGCACTTTAAGCCTATTATGTGCATGTGTGTGCGTGTTTTCTATTAGCACAAACACCTTTCAAAGAAGATACAGGTTACGAGCATCATTGTTAGTTTGTCATGTTCATGTTATTGAACGTGCTGTGAAAGAACAAAACAGACGCGTACTGTTCAAGCCTGGCAACGCAACAGAGAGCGGTTCTAATGGCTTCAGACTGATGAGGAAATAAAACCTCACTCCTGTGGTGACAATCATGTGTTACCATGGTTACCTAAGGATCTGTACAAACGTAGATACGTCCCCTATTGTATGAAACACAGCAGCACAAAGGACCACATGCATACTTGGACTGTGTCGCATCAATGCATCCCAAATGGATTCCTGGTGTTCAGTACACAAATGGCACCACAATCTTTACAATACACATTTCACAACTCATCATGACAACAAGGGTTAGGCCAGCATGGACTGATTGTGGCAGGGGAGTGGTGGGAGGGGGGGTGGATTTACCTACCCCATCACCAAGTTTGAGGACCTCGCTACATTTTCGATCACATTTCACACTAATGTCTTTGGTGCGACGGCTGGACTACTTCACTTTGGTCACACGTCTGATGTCAGATGGTAGAGATGATGGTACTCACAGTTAGTTTTCCAGGTTTATGTTCTACAGTCTTGAGTTACCTGAGCTAAAACAAATAAACCATGTTAACAAAACATCAATAAAAGAAAGATGTATGAAAGCGCCAACTGGGAACGACTGCTGTGTAATGAGTTTAGTAACAGCCATGTACATGTTGGCCAAATTGTAATCCATCCAATCCATCATCTCTGCCGCTTGTCCGAAGCTTGAGCAAATCCCAGCTGACATGGGGCCAGAGGCAGGATACAACTGGACAGATCACTGTCAGATCATAACTTATCGCACGGCCAATGTAAAGTGACAAACAACCATTCACCTTCATATTCACACCTACGGACAAGCTGTGTTTCTCAGGAAGCTGGAGTGTGCACGGAAAGCCCATGCAGGCACATGGAGAACGTGCAAACTCCAGATAGGAAGACCCAAACCGAACTGGAATTCTGATCGGGAGCCTTGTTGCTGTGAGGCGACAGCACCAAACCATCTCACACACAGCCCCACAACTACATTTTTATTTGTTTATTTGTTTGCTACGTATAACCTCCATTCAGAGTCCTCAGTAAATTGGGATGAGGGGCAATCCAGGGGTGAATATTATGAAAGAGTGTCAGTAACGTAAGGTGGACGTGAATGGTAAGGACGGTGGCTGCTGTCCATTCTGTTCACAGAGCGACTTTCTGCCCTTAAATGTATTCCATGCATGATCAAGAGTTTCATCAACTTCCTACCTCTGGGCCGAATACAATTTTTTCTTGCAGGGGGTCTCCGCAGTTTGTCTTTCACACATGCACATCGCAGCCGGGGGTTCTCTGCTCCAAGGTGGGAACTGTTGCGTCTGTTGTGTGCATATGCAGACCTTATAGAATGGGGGCCTCCTCTGGAGAAACCGCTGAGGATCAGTGAATGCTTGAAAGCAACATATGACATGTTCTACGATATGTTAAACAGCCAAACACCAGTAGGCGAAGTACTTCATAACTGAAAAAGATCATGACCACGTTGTGGATGACTCAAGCTCTATATGTAATCTCCTGTTATCTCCTTTGTATTTCTATACACCACCTTGGACTTTTAGTTGGCCAAGAACACGACAAAGCCATCATCCATCACCATGTTTCCTGCACACCCTGAAGATAAATATAAGATTTAATCTAAAGTATGACAGTGTGTGTGTGTGTGTGTGCGCACGCCCGTTATAGAGCAGTAGCAGTGAACCAAGCTTCTAGGCAGTGCGGTGGTGAGCCAGCCTGCAGCAGGTCATGGTGAGAAGTTTTGATGAATATGTTCCTTCACTTCTCCGGCCTTCCCAGGCAACGTGAAGGTCAAAGCAGAATCAGTCTGACCTCCCCTGAGAGTCACTGGCTGGATCCTCCTGTGGACCTTACTGCTTGTTCACACTGGCTGCAAGAAACAACGTGAATGAGCACAAACCCCCACAGAGGACCGACTGTCTCCGTAAATCCGACCCAGCCCACTCATAAATATCAGTCGCCTAAATATGCCAGATTTTTCGATCAGGACTTTTGCATTACTTCTTGAGAAATTGAAAGAATTTGAAAAACAGCCCATCTCTCACTGTTAAAGAAAAAGAAAAAGATAATCCGGGCTCCACCACCTTAATCAAGTCAACTCCAAAACTGAGTTAGATTTCTTTGGCCCATACCACGTTATCGTAAGATTTTATCTGAATTAGGGTAATTTAAGTGAAATATAAATCATTTTAATGTAGAACAACTTATGTATAGTACACTGTAAATGGATGAATAGTGGCTTCTTCTTTGTGGAGTACTGAATCTGTTCAACGGCCTCAATTGATATATACGCTCATTAGATCCGTACTTTCACACATCGCAAATTATGAGTTAGCAGAGCTGCAACTCACAGGGAAAGTCACCAACCAGCCCTGCAGATTTAAGGCTCTAACCAATCTAATCTGAATCAGAAAATAGACCATAAGTAACTAAAGATGTTGAATTAATAAGTGCAATATTTTTCTCAAAAATACAAGCATCAAATTGATAAACAAACAATCAAATAAAGTTCAAGGACCTCAAAAGAAAATGTATTGTTCATTCTACCACTCTTTGAATGACAGTGGCTGCTCTAGGTGGATAGTGATTTTCAATTTAGTGGTAAATAGAAACATTCTTTCACTTTTTGCCATGGAAGTTTCTCCCACGACTTTAATCAAACCGACAATAGCCTCAAATTGCGCTCTTTTTTTTACAGTGCAAAAAAAATAGAATGGTTTTGGGAACTTCAGATATGATTAGTTGTGTCTCCTCTGCAATCTCCTGCTTGTTGCTCAGTCATGTCAGGGCATTTCTCTGTCTGTCTGTGCATGACAGACAGAGACAGACGCTCATTTATAAGAGCGTTCGATGTGAAGTGGAGTAAGCTGACATTGTTAACTCCTAATCATTTGTCACTTTGATTATGTGATTGGTCATTCACAGCGACACTAGAAGACTCCGACATATCAGCCTCCTGCCTCGTGCTGTTTGTCATATGTCATTTAATTGGCATCATTTGGCTGATCCACATGGCAGCGGCAGATATTAAGTGACATCATCTGATGTATGTGAATAAATTTGGTGATGTAACTCTCATTAGTAAACCACACATTCTGTGCAGGAGAAGGGCTTCTGGTATGAATTGTATTTAATATTTAATAAGTCGCTGTATTATTTAACAGTAAGATGTTCTTGTAATAGTTTTTCTACTATGTATGTGTAGTGTTTTAAATGTTAATGCTGTGCAAAGTATTGATAGTGCACTGTAAGATGATAAATATTGGCGTCTTCTTTGGAGAGCACCACTGTATGTGGGAGTTAATTGCCTCATGTGAAGGTTATTGGGCAGCGTTGGCTACGGTTGAAGACTGCGAGTGTCAAAATGAAAACAAAGTAGCTTTACTTCAATTATTAATTTATAGAGTTTTAAATGCGAACGAAATTGAGCATGTTTCTGGATAACTCGGGTAGAGGAAAACATTCTGTACAATTCTGTAAAATCTAAATTGAGAATAATACCAGTAGTTGTCAAATGAATAAAGAAAACCACATTTCACAAATCTACATCTGGAATAAAGGCAATGCAGCAAACATTACATTAGTAATTATATTAGTTACATCATTTAGACAAGCTGTGTTATAACAATGTAAAGAATAAGACGTTGTGTTTTAATGTCGAGAGCAGGCTGCGACAAGGAAGACAAATACTTGGAATAAGTTATCTGATATCTCAGGTTCTGCATTGACTCTTCAAATTAATACCAATTCATTATTTACTTCATGGTTCCATTCTGTGCTACTCATTCTTTGTTCTACTGTTCATTAACAGTCTTTGATATTTTCACATAGTAAAGCTTTGCACCAGCAACCTGGCAGTTTACTACACCTGTATATTTTGCCTTCAGCCTCCAAGTGGACAGTGATGTGACTTGAGTGAATACAAATCAATCAATCAGTTTAATTTTTTCTTTAAGCTTCTACAGACGTCATTAACCTGCACCAGTGTGTAATGAGTGAAGGTCTGTGGTCGCCACTGCTTTTCTCCTCATGTGTCTTTGCTGATATGAGAAACTAAATCAATCATGGAGCTACGTAGGTGTCAGCATGTGTGTGAATGGACATATTTCAATGGCTTTTTCATTCACAATCTCCGTTACTGCCTCAGACTGAAACCATGCATTAGAGCTCAGTTCGGTGTGCGTGTTTATCACATGCGTCTACCAACTGAATGTGGTCATGCAGATGCTGCTTCGAGGCTTATCACCGTAAGGCACTAGCTGCTGGAAGTGAGTTACACACAAACGTGATTGAATTGCGCTGCGGCAGCTCACGGAACCATTTCATAGAGCACCCACTACTACTACAATTGAATGGCATATTTTTCATTATATTTCAACCTTGACATGTGCCTATAGCAACCAGTGACTAAATATGACGATTGAACAACATGATTGTTGGCTACTGTATGTTCCTTAAATCCCACCTCCCCCACATTAGTGAATGGGACATGGACGAAACCAAAAAGTCAAGTTTCTGTTATTTATATAGTTCTTATCATATTTTTTCTGTGAAATTGGTCAACTGAATGAAACCTAGTTACAGCAAAGATGAGAAAGGACATAAAGGGCTGCACAAGAACAATACCAGAGGAAGCCTCATCTATCCCCCAGAAAAAAACAACCTTGCTTTGAAGAAAGATTTGGCACAAGGCGGCTCAGTGGTGTTCACTGACTGGTCATTCAGTGTGAAGGACACATGTAGTCGACCTGAAAGAGTTTAGTGAATAAAAAAATTCTTCTTTAATCAGATGAAACTGAAACTAATAAATGGACAGGAAGTGAAATGAAGTTGTCAGTGATATCGACAAACTTTGTTCGTTTTAGCTTTAAACTGTAATAAGTCTGAGGATATTTGAATTGTGTGTGTGTTTGTGTATTGTAATGTAATCAGAAAGATCTTGGCTGATTGAAGCGACCACACCACGTTGAGGATGGGATGACCTCAGGTGTCAGTGTACCAGCCCTGCGGTAAGCGACAGATGGTAACGTGGGATTTTATTAACATGTAAGGGATTTAACCTGCTCTGTTACAATAAGCCTTACCTCATCTGCCTCAAATCAATTACATCATGCCACGACACGCTGGTATCACACTGCTTAGAGGATGCAGATCAAATGTTTGTGCTCATCTCTGTGTGTGTGTGTGTGTGTGTGTGTGTATATACCTGGGCTTGTGGTCCAGTGTGTGCGTTGCCCACTTCCCTTGGAGATATAATTCAATTGTATTGTTCAGTACAGTGTGTTGATGGAGTCCCGGTTTCCTGCCTGTTACTGGGATGAATACGATATAAATAGGTTTGATGGAGTGCAGTGGATGAGTGATGTGATTGTTAATTGGTTCTGCTGTTGCTGAAAGAATCCTGCAATCCTCTTCATACCGTGTGGGAAAATGTGGGAGAGGGAGCTATTGAAATATACATTTTATTGAGCAGTTATTAAAGAAGCACATTGTGACATTAATGGCCTGGGGAATGGAATTTGTGCCGGAAGTTCAGCCATCGCACACACACAATACAAACTCATTTGTATTCACACTTACATGCAGTGTTTAACCGGATGCCATAAGGTTCCATAGGATTACTGGTGTGGAAAGTGTTGGGGTGTCAAGGTGGTGCGGTGGTTATCACTGTGGACTCACAGAAAGAAGGTTTGAATCCCTCTTTCTGTGTGGAATTTGCATATTCCTCAAGGACTTGCAGATTAGAGTTAATTGAAAACTCTAAATTGACCTTAGGTGTGAATGTGAGAGGAGACGGTTGTTTGGCTTTGTGTGTGTGTGTGTGTGTGTGCCTGTCCATAGTGTACCCAGCCTCTCAGCCTTAGGGAAAAAACTCACTTTCTCACTTTCACTTTCCACTTTCCAACTGGGATTCCTGTACTCAGCTTCTCTTAGGCCGAAGTGAACAAGATTCCTCCTCGTTGTCCAGGGGCATGAATCACGGATAAAGTCATCTTCCTTGAATCGGTGACTCAAGGCTGAAGAAAATAAGTTTGGAAGTTTATAAGTATGGTGTTTTGGGGGAGAAAGAAGCCAAAATGCCAGACCTGTGTTGCTTGAGGCTCATTGGTGCTTAAAGTTGAAATCATCCACCGCTTGCATAACACGGCTGAATCACAAAAGCAGTGTACAGCTGTAAAAGAGTATAAGTGAGGATGTTCTATTTTGAGTTGCATTGCAGATTTTTCTCTAAATATTATTTCACAATGTATGAAAGAAAAAGAATAGAGATTTAAAATGTAGTTGTTAATGTTACAATCACCTGGGAAATGCTCTAAGACCAGACTGGAAATTCTAAAGATTTCTCATTATAACACTTCGGTGCAAGCCAAGCACTTTCCATAGATTATAGGTAAGTGCAGTGTAAAATAAATCTGTGGATGAAAGTAGATAGCCCTGCCAACATGACCAAACTAGACCAGAAATCACATTGAAAATATTTAGTTTGAAACTGGCTCTGCTAAGGTACACACTCTCGTTGGTAGATCATGTAATTTATGGTCGCACACACTCGCGCACACATACACACGGAAAGTATTAAAGTGACCTGATGAGTTCAAAGTAAAGTGTTACAAAACATATGGAGCTTTTTTTGTTTAGTTTTCAATGAGTCTTGAAATCGTCCTCATTTTGCAAGCTTGGCTACAGCCTGAAAAAGCAGCATAAGGGTTATATATACCCTCCTCATCATAACTAATTATGCAAGGCTTTGTGTGTGTGTGTGTGTGTGTGTGTGTGTATGTCTGTTGAACTTTTCAGGTCCTCTTTACTTTTCTGTATGACCTTGCTCTGACTACACCAGTTTCCTCTAACTTTCCTCTTTCTCCAAAGTTGTAGAACTCAACCATTATCTTCCCGCTGTGAGAAACAGGTTAGCAAGGAAAAAATATATATATATATTTTTGGCTATCTCGTTATTTCCTCATGTCTCTGACTATCTGTCCTGGAGGAAGCCAACTCCTGTATATGACCCGAGCCTGGACTGATAACTCATATCGGTAAAAAACAAAATAGAAACATCCCAATTTCAAAAACTGTATTTTTTCTGTAACTCTAATTTCCTACTGTCTGCTGTTGTGAGCTCAAGTAGGGGTCTCATTTGTCCTCTGGGGAAAAGCTGATCATGTGTATTGATGTTTAATGTATATTTCATTATGCGTACATAATGTTTATGGGTACATGCATATAATACACGAGCAAAGTATGAATTTCATGCTGTTATCTCCTGCAGGACAAAACCCAGATCTGCTGCAGATTGTTGCTTTTTGAACAGTAAATGGAGATGATTGTAAAGAGAGTTGATTATAATGTGTCAGAGACATTTCAAATCATCCATGTGATTAATGCAGTGATTCAATGCACAGAAATAATACGTTTTCCAATCATCCACTGTTTGGCTCCATTATGCCCTCTCTCTTTTAGCAGGTCACTTTCGATTTGTCTTGATTTTCCTGAGGACCACAAATCCCTTTTTGTGAGCAAACATTCTAATCATTTATTACTGTTTTAAGTGAAATCTCCAACTTCTCAAATGTGAAATCTTTCTGCTTCTGTTGTGGTAAAATGATTATTCAGTCGCCCCAGGCTAGAAATTTGAAAAGGGAGTTAGACTAGGACATTGCGGTTGACATCATGTTCACTAGTTTGTTTCCCTAATGAAGACTTTAATAGAAAATGCAATTCAGTGAACCTACATCATAGATAACTAATGCAAGAAAATAGGATATTTCTTTAATAAATAATAAATCATCTTACTGTTTAGTTTTGTAATGTTTAATGGATTCATTTTAATAATTGATATGGTATAGACAAATTCATAAATTCCATTACTATTTTATTTCCATTTAATTAATTTACCTCACTACATTTAAGGAAACATAAATCAACATTTCTCTCCACTACATTGGCACAGTTGATATTAATTTATACAATTTTAGTCATTGTTATAACTGTATATACAACAGTTTCAATTGAATTTCCTTCAGCCATCATAATAATAATTAAATAATATAATTAAATTCCATATTTAACAAGAAATACATTAGTCACAGGGGTAATTATTTCTGCCCAATATTCAAAACACATACTATGTAAAAACACATTTTTACTTTTACCTAATCTGAATGCAAGACTCTGGGAAAAATATATTTTAAATAGTATCTGTGTGGGTTTGTGTGTGCATTCGATATATGCATGTTAGCATGTGTGGGAACTTCCTCAGCAGGATGTCAGCTCCTACCCTGGAGGACGTCTAGACTTGGACTTTATTTGAAAGACCACAAGAGGAGACACTATAACGGTTTCACCCTGAAGAGACGATAAAGAACCCAGAGATCCCCCCGCTGAGTGTTCTGATCAGCATCATCAAGGGTGACCATTGATGAACATCTCCTGAGAGCCTTCCAGCAAATTGCAGAAAACCCGATTTCTTTAAGTGTCTGAACATTTTTCAAATAAGTTACGTGTTGGAGAACAACGACTTCTTGAACATGTGAAATGAAGGCACCACTTGTGATGCCAGAAATCTCCGCGGGGAGGTTGTACCAAGTTTTTTTAAAGGAAGTCTGAAAAATAATGTCGCATCAGACTTGTGCATACTTTAATTTTAGGTGATATTTAAAATTCTCAAGGCACCAAAACAAACAAACACTTGAAACACCACGCAAAGAAAATTGTTTGTCGCAAAGTTTCATATTGGAGAAACAGTCACTTCCGAGTTGGGGCTGAAATAGTTTTACTTTGGTCAGAGAAGGGGAGTGTGTCCTGCTTGGGGAGGTGACCTCCTTGGAAAATGAGCCATGACTGCAGGTTTACATCTCAGGCCTGTTTATCAGAGCATGCACCTCTCAATTTATCCTGATTCTCTCTCTGTCTTCTCATCGCCTCGCCTCCTGCGCTTCCCAGAGCGACAAAGCCCCCCCCCAAAAAAGAAAGACATAAAGTTCTGGATGACCTGTAAGTTTTTATTTGCTTTTAAAGATTGATAAAAGTGATGTTTTTCTGTAGAAAAATATCATAACTCGACCTGGACCTTTTGTCTGTGACAGTTGAGGGAGACTCTGCTGATCACAGTGGCCGTTTAGGGAGACTTAACTATAATCTGCTTTGGTGCTTCATTTCTTCTTTCCAGTGTTTCAGCATCAACTGATATTGGGAAGTTTACAGGATTCAAATCGGCAGTCAATGTATCATTAATAATTATTATTATCAAATGCAAAAATAGCCAGAATTGTGTTAATATCAATTTCACTATTACCTTTCTCACTGGTGTTACAATATTGCTAATAATAACAAGCAGTCTGCTGAAAACAGTAAATACTGTACAACCTTTCCATTGTGGGAACTGTTTGGCGTTAAAGTATAACCAGGTCTCGATCTTACTTTGTGAACGGCATTGGGCTATCTGGTGCTGCGTTATTTTAACTGATTTGAATTGGATGGGTATTTCATGATTTCATCCATGTCTTTCTTCAATTGTGATACTTTAAATCTAATACCAGAGATCAACCTGCAAACGAAAACATTAGATAACACTGCAGTTTGGTTTACTACTTGCAATTCTATAATTTGTCTATAATTACAATATAATCCCTGTATTTCTTATTCACAGTAATAACAAAATGTTGATGAGTATATCATGGGCCACAGAGAGGAAAAAAAATCTGTAAATTCAAGTAAAATCCCAGCTGTGTTTGTTTCGATGGAGCAGAGTGGAGGGAATACATAGATGACCTCCGACATCTCACCACGACAAACAACACAGATTCTCGGCAGCCTGTGTGACAATGTGTTAATGTGTATGTATAAGTGTGTGTATATAACGGGCGCCTGCATAGGACCATGCATGTGTGTGGTAGTGTGAACTTTCACATGCATTTGTGTGTTTGTCACTTTAGGTCACATCTCTGTCATGTGTTCCTGTGAACCAACAGCATTGCATAATCAAAAAACCATAAGAGAGAAAAGGAAAAGAGGGGAAAATACATCCCAGAAGGCATGATGAGATGGGGCTCATTCTCCTCCTGCCTCACAGACCGCCAGCTACTTAAAAAAACAACAACTGTGTCGTTATGAGACTGGGGGGGGGGGGGGGGGGGGGAGACGAATCAGCAGCTAACAGGGACATTCACATGAGTTATAGACACAGTGCTTAGATAAAGACATACAAAGATAAATAAAGATATCGACCGATCTGTAAAGAGATTGAGATATGGACAGATGGATGGATGGTAGATAGATAGATATAGAGATAGAGGTATATAGATCTATAGAGATAGAGATAGAGATAGATAGAGGTATATAGATCTATAGAGATAGAGATAGATAGAGGTATATAGATCTATAGAGCTAGAGATACAGAGTAATAGATATATAGATGGATACAGAGGGGCAGAAAGACTAACACACAGATAGACAGTTATTAGATAATATAATGATATTTATATTAAACCTCATATTGTTAAGTATAGAGTTAACTCTGGCAGGTGTTTATAGCCGAGCTCAGCATAAAGACTGGAGACAGGGGTAAGTGGCTTGGCTGGATCTCTCCCAAGATAGAACATTTAAACTCATGTTAGCTTCGAAGGTAAGTTTTTGTTTGTTTGTGTCGTCATACACTGATATTCAATACATATCATTTGTGGACCACCCACATTTCCTCATTAATAGCATTGTGACCTGTAGTCATTGGAATATTGAACTGACCTCTTTGCACCCTCCTGGTTGCCAGTTACCACTTTAGGTTTGTGTAAGGTATAAGCAACACACATAAACACGGTGGGTTCGATCTTAAGTGTTCACTCACTCAGCTCATTATATAGAAACAATGAATAATGTATTAAAAGTAAATGTGGACGTACAAGACATTCAAAACCATGGTGACTCCCCGCCCATTAAAATACTTCAAGGTGTGGATATTGTAATACTGTGAAGTCCATTTCAGCATGTCAGGCAATTTTGTTTCTCAAATAGAAATGGTGCACATGGTGCTGTTTTGCCTGTGGTGTGAGCAGGGGGCCCTATGAGTAGCCGATTGAGTATTTATTCCATATCCTTGATATCAAGTTTCAGTCCCCTCCACTAGTTTGGTCACTGTCAGCACTAGTTGGACATTTGGTTGCACTAGTTCGGTATTTTACTGAACTAGTTGAACAAAAAATCTTACTAGTCACTCTTTTTCAGCAACTAGTGGCACTTTTGTTCAACTAGTTAAACAGAAACCTTACTAGTAACACTGTATGCCGCACTAGTAGAGCCAAAGTCTCTACTAGTGGGCTTTTTGCTGCACTAGTGGCCCTTTGGACCGAACTAGTAATGCTGAAAGTGTTACTAGCTTACTAGTGAGCTGTAAAAGCTCTGACATGTAAGCTAGTCAAACATGGATTCAGCTTACTAGTAAACTAGTGGCCTCCAATTTTCTGCACTAGTAAACTAGTGGGAGCCCAAATGCACACTAGTAAAATAGTGCAGCCAAAAAAAACACTAGTTTACTAGTAAAAAGCCTATTTTGACCTTACTAGCAAACTAGTAAGGTGCAAAATGTGTACTAGTAAACTAGTAGGGTCAAAAAAAACACTAGTTTACTAGTAAACACCTATTTTGCACCTTACTAGCAAACTAGGAGGGTGCAAAATGTTTACTAGTAAGCTAGTGGGCTTGAAATGGGCACAAGTTTACTAGTTGCAGTGTTTTGTGACCTTACTAGCAAACTAGTCAGGCTGAAAGGGCTTACTAGTAAGCTAGTGGCAGCCAAAATGCCCCTAGCTTACTAGTGGCACTTCTGGACACACATGCTAATGAGGGGATTCAATTTGAAGCTTCCTATTGGCTCTCCAGCAAGAGCTCCAGCCAGCAAAATATTAACCCTATAAAGCCTGGTGAGGTTTCACTGCGGTGAACTGCAGCTCCTTGCTTACTATCCAAACAGAATAAACACGTACATGTGTGTGTGCATCAGATTCATTATTGTTTTTGAACAACAATGAAACAAAGGTAAAAATATTTAATCTATTAGGTGACAGGGTTTTCAGTCCGTGAATCCAATAGTGTTCCCTCCTCTCGCTGGAAAGTGAAACATCCAAGCTTCCTCCTCTTGAGAGGAGCGATAGCGTCTCAATCCCGATATGAATTACTGGCATTTCAGCAGCAGCACAAACTGCACTGAAATGATCATCACTAAACACATTAAGTGTTAGGGTTGCCACCATTGAGGGTTGAAAAACCGGGAAGCGATATCCTGGTTTCACGGAGGAATAACACATGCAGGAGTGGAAGTTTTTCACTTTATTGGGCACGCTCCAGTCATTTCATAATAAAGCATATACTTCAGTATAAGGGTACATATTAACAGAAGCCTAAAAACAGGTCTACAATATAGCCCCCTCCTCCATTAATGTTTTGATATTTTCGAGAGTTGTATAATCTCAGGACTCGGGAGCCTCGGGAGTGGCCAGTAGTCCAACCCTGTCTCTTTGAAAACCCCACATCAGTAAAGTCCATTTCAATTTTATTCTGTTACAAAAAAAAAAAAAAATGATCTGAAGGTGAAGAAATGAATTAAATACATGAATATTCCATTGTAGGCCCACTGAGGGTATTATTATATTATATTATGAACAACTAATCTGACTAATGTTTGGAGGTCAGTGTATGTTGATCTGCTGCAGAATTTACTATCGCCAGTAGATGGCAGTGCTAAATGACCTGAGAAGCTTTTCTTTACTAATTTTCAATTGAAAACTTGCCATATACAAAAGAATAAGGCAATGACTAAATTAGTTATAACATACTGCATTCACTGTTCACAGGAATTACACATCTGTTAACATCCAGAATGTTTTTTCACATATCTAAGGATTCAACCATTTACTGTATCAAAACACATGAGCACACAACATGCTTCTATTTTTTACCTATGCTCCAGAAATATGGAATTCCAAACCTATGGCCACAGGAGATGCAAGCTCTGTCAGAATTTGAAAATGGCAAATGAAAGGTTATTGATCAGCTGTCACGCTTCCTAAGCAAGCTTTCTTATCTGTTACACAATTTGTTATTCTTATGTGTTTCTATGTTCCATTTCTATCTTTTACTTATGTGAGTTTTGTTAGTATACCTGTTCTTGCTATTTGCTGCCTCTTTCGTTTATTATGAATTGTATTGCTTGGTTTTATCTTGCACTATTTGCACCCGTTTTAATAAGTCTGTTTTTATTTTTAGTTCTTTATTGTAAAATACTTTGAGCTACTAATGAACCCTAATGAATTTACATTTAATCAAATGTAACATTTTAGGCATGGCTGCTAAAATAACTCTCACATGCCATAAAAGAATGTTGCTAAAAGGTTTAGATCATCACAATTCAGAGCGGGCACTTTAAGGCTTTGAAACACAGTTTGAACCCTGACCAATCAAAATCCTTGTCCCGCCTGCCTCATTTGCTTACAGTCCAGTAGTTTACTAGTGGACATTTGCGCCCCACTAGCTTACTAGTGGCTGCATTTGCACTTTACATGTTAACTAGTGAGGCATAATTGTCCACTAGTAAACTAGTTCGGGTCTGTTTGACCTTACTAGTTAACTTGTGCGGCTTGAAAAGAGTCACTAGTTAACTAGTGAGAGCCAAAATGTCCACTAGTCACACTAGTGAGGTTGTTTTTTACCTTACTAGTAAACTAGTGAGGCTCAAAATAGCTCACTAGCTTACTAGTGGAGCCTAAAAGTCCACTAGTAAGCTAGTTGGGGTCTCTTTGGCCGTACTAGTGAGCTAGTCACAGCCACATTATTTTACTAGTAAACTAGTAAGGTCCAAAAAGAGCCACTAGTAAACTAGTGGACCTGATGTTTCCCTCACTAGCTTAACAGTGGAAGACATTTTGTCAAATTGTTCAACTCTGTACAAAACATGTAGGGACTTTGACCGAGCATGTTGAACATTTTTCTTACATGTTGGCCATTTTCTTCAACTAGTTCAGCTTTGCTCAGAACATATGAACGAATGTGCACAACTAGTAAGACATCTGATCGACATGTTGGGCTTTATTTCCAGCTAGTTGGCCTTTTGGGCACACTAGTTGACGTTATCATCTTACTAGTTCGACAAAACTGCTTCCTAGTCGACATGTGCATGCAACTAGTTAGCTAGTGAAATTCTGTATTGTCCTACATGTTATCTAGTGACATTTTATCACATCACTAGTTAACTAGTTGCGTGCGCATGTCGACTAGTAAGCAGTTTTGTCAAACTAGTAAGATGATAATGTCAACTAGTGTGCCCAAAATGCCAACTAGCTGGAAATAAAGCCCAACATGTCGATCAGATGTCTTACTAGTTGTGCACATTCGTTCACTAGTTCTGAGCAAAGCTGAACTAGTTGAAGAAAATGGCCAACATGTAAGAAAAATGTTCAACATGCTCGGTCAAAGTCCCTACATGTTTTGTACAGAGTTGAACAATGAGACAAAATGTCTTCCACTAGTAAGCTAGTGAGGGAAACATCAGGTCCACTAGTTTACTAGTGGCTCTTTTTGGACCTTACTAGTTTACTAGTAAAATAATGTGGCTGTGACTAGCTCACTAGTACGGCCAAAGAGACCCCAACTAGCTTACTAGTGGACTTTTAGGCTCCACTAGTAAGCTAGTGAGCTATTTTGAGCCTCACTAGTTTACTAGTAAGGTAAAAAACAACCTCACTAGTGTGACTAGTGGACATTTTGGCTCTTACTAGTTAACTAGTGACTCTTTTCAAGCCGCACTAGTTAACTAGTAAGGTCAAACAGACCCGAACTAGTTTACTAGTGGACAATTATGCCTCACTAGTTAACATGTAAAGTGCAAATGCAGCCACTAGTAAGCTAGTGGGGCGCAAATGTCCACTAGTAAACTACTGGACTGTAAGCAAATGAGGCAGGCGGGACAAGGATTTTGATTGGTCAGGGTTCAAACTGTGTTTCAAAGCCTTAAAGTGCCCGCTCTGAATTGTGATGATCTAAACCTTTTAGCAACATTCTTTTATGGCATGTGAGAGTTATTTTAGCAGCCATGCCTAAAATGTTACATTTGATTAAATTTAAATTCATTAGGGTTCATTAGTAGCTCAAAGTATTTTACAATAAAGAACTAAAAATAAAAACAGACTTATTAAAACGGGTGCAAATAGTGCAAGATAAAACCAAGCAATACAATTCATAATAAACGAAAGAGGCAGCAAATAGCAAGAACAGGTATACTAACAAAACTCACAGAAGTAAAAGATAGAAATGGAACGTAGAAACACATAAGAATAACAAAATGTGTAACAGATAAGAAAGCTTGCTTAGGAAGCGTGACAGCTGATCAATAACCTTTCATTTGCCATTTTCAAATTCTGACAGAGCTTGCATCTCCTGTGGCCATAGGTTTGGAATTCCATATTTCTGGAGCATAGGTAAAAAATAGAAGCATGTTGTGTGCTCATGTGTTTTGATACAGTAAATGGTTGAATCCTTAGATATGTGAAAAAACATTCTGGATGTTAACAGATGTGTAATTCCTGTGAACAGTGAATGCAGTATGTTATAACTAATTTAGTCATTGCCTTATTCTTTTGTATATGGCAAGTTTTCAATTGAAAATTAGTAAAGAAAAGCTTCTCAGGTCATTTAGCACTGCCATCTACTGGCGATAGTAAATTCTGCAGCAGATCAACATACACTGACCTCCAAACATTAGTCAGATTAGTTGTTCATAATATAATATAATAATACCCTCAGTGGGCCTACAATGGAATATTCATGTATTTAATTCATTTCTTCACCTTCAGATCATTTTTTTTTTTTTTTTGTAACAGAATAAAATTGAAATGGACTTTACTGATGTGGGGTTTTCAAAGAGACAGGGTTGGACTACTGGCCACTCCCGAGGCTCCCGAGTCCTGAGATTATACAACTCTCGAAAATATCAAAACATTAATGGAGGAGGGGGCTATATTGTAGACCTGTTTTTGGGCTTCTGTTAATATGTACCCTTATACTGAAGTATATGCTTTATTATGAAATGACTGGAGCGTGCCCAATAAAGTGAAAAACTTCCACTCCTGCATGTGTTATTCCTCCGTGAAACCAGGATATCGCTTCCCGGTTTTTCAACCCTCAATGGTGGCAACCCTAACACTTAATGTGTTTAGTGATGATCATTTCAGTGCAGTTTGTGCTGCTGCTGAAATGCCAGTAATTCATATCGGGATTGAGACGCTATCGCTCCTCTCAAGAGGAGGAAGCTTGGATGTTTCACTTTCCAGCGAGAGGAGGGAACACTATTGGATTCACGGACTGAAAACCCTGTCACCTAATAGATTAAATATTTTTACCTTTGTTTCATTGTTGTTCAAAAACAATAATGAATCTGATGCACACACACATGTACGTGTTTATTCTGTTTGGATAGTAAGCAAGGAGCTGCAGTTCACCGCAGTGAAACCTCACCAGGCTTTATAGGGTTAATATTTTGCTGGCTGGAGCTCTTGCTGGAGAGCCAATAGGAAGCTTCAAATTGAATCCCCTCATTAGCATGTGTGTCCAGAAGTGCCACTAGTAAGCTAGGGGCATTTTGGCTGCCACTAGCTTACTAGTAAGCCCTTTCAGCCTGACTAGTTTGCTAGTAAGGTCACAAAACACTGCAACTAGTAAACTTGTGCCCATTTCAAGCCCACTAGCTTACTAGTAAACATTTTGCACCTTCCTAGTTTGCTAGTAAGGTGCAAAATAGGTGTTTACTAGTAAACTAGTGTTTTTTTTTGACCCTACTAGTTTACTAGTACACATTTTGCACCTTACTAGTTTGCTAGTAAGGTCAAAATAGGCTTTTTACTAGTAAACTAGTGTTTTTTTTGGCTGCACTAGTTTACTAGTGTGCATTTGGGCTCCCACTAGTTTACTAGTGCAGAAAATTGGAGGCCACTAGTTTACTAGTAAGCTGAATCCATGTTTGACTAGCTTACATGTCAGAGCTTTTACAGCTCACTAGTAAGCTAGTAACACTTTCAGCATTACTAGTTCGGTCCAAAGGGCCACTAGTGCAGCAAAAAGCCCACTAGTAGAGACTTTGGCTCTACTAGTGCGGCATACAGTGTTACTAGTAAGGTTTCTGTTTAACTAGTTGAACAAAAGTGCCACTAGTTGCTGAAAAAGAGTGACTAGTAAGATTTTTTGTTCAACTAGTTCAGTAAAATACCGAACTAGTGCAACCAAATGTCCAACTAGTGCTGACAGTGACCAAACTAGTGGAGGGGACTGAAACTTGATATCAAGGATATGGAATAAATACTCAATCGGCTTGCCATACGCCACAGCCTCTGTACCGACACAAACTATATTTAACCACAGCGCTGCTTTGTGCTAAACATCAGCACACTAACAAGTTCACAGTGACATTACTAGTATGACAACAATACACAGGTGCAAAGTTTACCAGGTCTGCATCAGTATTTATGCCAATAAATCTTAAACCCTCTCCTCATCCATGTTGGCAGATGGGACATGGACCAAACTAAAAAGTCAAAACACACGTCAGATACAATTTCTCAAAGATGGTGTTGATCATTTTAGGACAGTTCATATTTCACTGATGTTTGTCCAAGTGTTGTTTGATTTTAATAAATAGTTTGATGCTATAAAAACGTTTGTAGCCATGGGACCTCGATCTTGGAGTTTCCATCCCCTGATCGAAACTGGATCCAGATGATGTGGTTGGAACAAGATGGCATCAGTCATATCCATAGTTTTGGATTGAACGTGGAAGACATGTCATCCATCTTCACACGGGTCTAGAGTATAGTAGTGTAGCTAAAATATATTAAACTTGTAAACGTACTAATTTTGAAGTTTTGAATTAGTGAATCATTTTTGTAACTCAAACTGTCGGCCATCTCTGATTATGATGAAAAATACAGTAAGTCTATGGTATGAGTGCAAAGATTACACCAGTAATACTAGTAAAACCAGTGCTGCAAGTGCAAACAGCAAAAACACAGAGGCACAGGGAGGTGAGGCCAAAGAGGAGCAAGGAATCACAGAGCAGAGCAGTCCTTGTTCTGCCTGATATCCTCTGTGACACCTTCTCCCTCAGGGTATTGTGACATCCAGAGGACACGTCCAAGCAACTCTTATCAGCCTCTGCAACACACACACACACACACACACAAACACACACACACACACACACTCACACAGGATTGTCTCCACTCAGGTCCCAGCACGAGGTCACCGTGTAGGTGTGCGATGACAAAACTGTTCTGAGAGATTAACTTGACGTCTTACCCTCTCGGTACTGATCCATTACCGTTGTGGTCTTTGACACAAGCTTGTAAATAAGGTAATGACCTTAATGTGACCTCTACACGATATCTGCCGATGTGCAGTTGTGAATTGAATCATTAGGAGGCCTCTGTATCTTCAGACCTCCAGTGTGCCAGGCTCTGTTCATGGTTCATTGAAAGTGGGACTATTTCTGTCCGGCACATCATGCGAAAAGCCCTTCAGTAACGTATGAGGGGACAATTCACACGTGTGGCCATCATGTGCTCCGTACATAAGACACTTACAGTACATGGCAGTAGGAGGACTATAAGTGGCTCAAGCTGTAGCGCAGAAATCCTCAAAGCTGTTTTGGGCAGCCGCTCATGGTCATGCAAGACAAGGTGACAAGTAAAAGACGATGTGGTTGTTGTTATTCTGTTGAAGTGTCTGTGTTAAAAGAGGGGGAGGGTGTTTCCAGAATTGCCCTTGAGAGCAAGCTGACTGGGAAGTGCCCCCCCCCCCCCCCCCCCCCGTACCCGGAAGTCGAGTACTTGTACAGCTGTGACTGAAAACAAACAATACATGTCCCACTCGCCTCCAGCGTGCGATGCAAAAGCTTATTTCGGCTTCATTCATGACTTCATATCTTTTTTATTTTTCATTGTAAATCAGAACACACGTGAGTGGCTCGCTGTTGCTCTATCTCTCTCTCTCTCTCTCTCTCTCTCTCTCTCTCTCGCTCTCTCTTTGTCTCACTTTCTCACAAACACATTGACCCATTTGTAACAGTCAGACTGGCCATGGGCAGCCCTGGGAAAGATCCCTCCATGATGGTTGACCAGTGGGCCATGCAAAAATCAGCTTTGAGTTCAACTGTGCGTGTTGTCCATGCAGTTCTCAGCAGGCGGGTGAACCTCAACATATCCCCTGTGTGCCTGATGATCATGAGAGAGTAATGTGTGCATGTTCACCTGGCCTTCCCTATGATCATGCACCCGCCACGTTTCCCATTCACCACCTGTTTGCGGCTACCTCAACCATGGAGGTGTTTTTTTTCATCTATGGATTTTCAAGGAACTAGGTGGAAGGACATGGGTTGAAAAAGAACCCGCTCTGCTTTGACAAGAATTCGATGAAGGGCACGGATCCAGGGATATCTTTTTTTCGTTAAACATGCAAAATACAGCATTTATTGGACTTTTTCACAGATGTCTCAGAACAATCTATGGATCTTAATAATAACAAAACAAATCAGGGAAATAATTCTTCTGCAGGTTTGCTGTGCACCTAAAAACAAATGCATTCAATTAAATGTTTTTTCACCAAAGGAGTGTTAGGGTTTAAGTCACACTATTTTCAGCAAACTGTGTTTACTTCTAGTACAGTTTTCTGTTGATTGGATTTAAGATTATTTCTTCAGGGCATGATTCTGGAGGAAATCCGAGACTGTGGGGGCCGCAGATGTTACACGGTGTCCCAGGGGTGTGGAAAGGCCCTACACCATCTCGCCCTGTGTCCGAGCAGACAGGCCAGCTAACGGTGCGCGAGTTCTGGACAGGCTGAGTGCTGCTGGGGTCCAGGGCAGAGAAACCCACTCATCACTGGATATAATTAAGACCATCTCCAGCATATTGCAACTCCAGCGTACCTCATTTAGGACAGTCATGTCCCATGTCCTGTCTTGCTTCCTTCTCCACGGTGCCAAGATTTTCTTTCTTCCCTGTAATTATTCGCCTTTTTCTTTTTATTCATATTGGTCAGAATTATCCCACACTCCACAGCTACATGTCATAACCCTAATCAATGTGCCCCCCGAGTTCCAGGCACCTACTTTTAAGAACTTCTCACAAAGATAATTCCACGAAATAATGTGATATTGGCATATTTTTACCAGAGTCCAGTCTCATACCATGAAAAACCTTGGAACACTCGGACATAGTCTTCACATTAACATTAATAGCAGAAGCAGGAAAGATTACTGAGGACAGCATCGCTCCAGTTACATTTTCCCCGAGCTCCTCACTTTCTCTGGAGCTATTTAAAGCTCCCTCATTATCTTATTTTTTATGTTCTGGACACAGGCATTTTTCTCATCCACACAATACATCACATGCATTTTATGTAAAGTGTACATAGCTTGCAAAAAATATACAGATTCAGTGTATACCTTGAATGTATCTAATCACATAGTGCCTACAATGGGACTCAGGAGGACACACACCTCTGCCAAGACTAAGCAGTACCCTCCGGAAACAACATTTAAATTCATTACATTTTGTGTTGGAACTGCACAAAATTGCACACTCATAAATATCAGTCCCTTTATCATAACACCGTTTTACATAAAGCTACATGAATTGTTTGTAAGATTTCATGGGTTCTCTCTTGGCCCATGTCCCATCCTTCCTCCCAGTTCTATGGTAATCTGGATTTTTTTTTTTTTATATTATGCTAAATAAAAAACAAATAAACACAAGCTAATAACCTCAAATGAAAACTTGAGCTCTGTGGCGGCGAATGGCACTCAGTAGAACACACACCTCAACCATGGCTTAACACTTCCTTTTATCTCAATCAAGCTGCATTGTAAATCTGTTCCTTAAATATAAGCGTATCTGAGTTTTTAAATCAAGAGCCAAATATTTCCAGGGAAATTGGGTGCCATCCTGCTGATTGATAAACAAACAAACCAACCACCCGCCAATAAAAACAAACATAACCTCCTTGGCAGAGTTGAGATATACACAATCACCTGAAATCCAACAGGTAAAGCTTAATTTCTCCTGCTGAAGGTTCAATTAAATAATTCTTAGCAAAATCTCAACAGCAAACTCTCAAATGCAGGAAAGGTTCACTATGCATTTGGAGATGCATTGTTGCATTCTATATGTCCTATCCCATGCGTTTTCATTAGTGTAGATGACAGCACACTACCGACCTTGTAATGTATGAGCAATAGCTTATTTCACACCAATTTTCAACAGTGGCTGTATTTCAACTGAAGTCTTGTGATGGACAAACGTGCAGGGGGAGATTTGCAGCAAACCTCTGTCCACCTTAAGTGTGGCTCATTGTAAATCCAATCACGCCTCAGAGTACTTCAGCCGACCAGCACCCGGCACTCACAGTCAATTATGATTCCTCTGTCGCTTCACAGGGGGGCTGTTTGGTCTAAATGCAAGGGATGTTCATGTTCAAGGTCCCCCCCCCCCCCCCGCAGAGTAAATAATACTGACCTCCAACTCCCCCTCCCCGTCCCTGCCTGCTTCACTGCCCCCCCCAGTCGACCGTAAACAGCGGGGCCTATTTGTCAGCGTGGGACAGAAGTTACGAATATGATAAATCCGGTGGAGGTTAATAAGACTTCACGTATGGACCTAAAGCTACACGCCTCTGTATAAGTGATTCTTAATTATTTTCATTTCATCCAAAGATGAGATATGGTAAAGATATGGTTGGGCACGATTCAATCTTATGGTGTGAAATTCTTTGACAAGAAATGTGGAGATTGGGAGCGAGGATGATTGTGTAAGTAGGGCGATCACAAAGACTACAGTTTAAGCTTCTTTTCCTTATTTGAGAGAAATGTCTTTCCTGATACCTGACTACATATGAGATCATAGATACATCTCATGGAAACCTGGATGACCTTGGAGAGAAAAGTTGGCCTTGTTGGACAGGAGAGATTTAGGCCAATGCCAATATATCACTGTGGTGTTTCAGAGGATCTTTCATCGTTTCCTGTTCAATCACTGTGAGAATCTCTAATAAAAGCCTGAATTTAACACTCAAAAGGAAGCCTTTGTCTCAGACTTTTATGAAAACATTTAAGGGTCATTTAAAGGGTTAAATTTGCTCTCCATCCAAGAGAGGTCACTGCTTACACCTTCCAACTCTTTGTCATTTCCCATCGCCTGGTACAACATGGCTGTAGGAATCTGTCTGTGGCTCGCAAATGTTGAGAACCGTCATCTTATTGGCTTCAAACCTGTGTATTGTTAAGGACACAGTGAAGTGCAGCTCAGTATTAGTAATATTTGAATTAATATAGCTCACCAGCGACTGCGACTCGTCAATTCACACTGTTGATCATGACATCAGCAACGAGAACTGAATAGTTAGTTTGAGCTTCTGCGTTCAGAGAGAAGCTTCACTGAACTTTGATGTGATGCAGCCTCAGGGTTCTTCAGGTTCTATCAAAACATGAAGTCGCAGATTGATCCTATAGCTTGAAAGGAGTTGGCTGTTTGAACATTTACAGGTTGTGAATTGATCCACTGACCAGATCTGTAATTACTTTTAAACCCATGCTGAAACAGAGAAGCTCATTCGGACCAAAGACACCAGACTTGGACCAACCATCGTTCAATTTCTGCTTATAATAGACCATCTTAAATCTACCAAGCTTTTAACTGCACTGTTGCCTTGCACCCGAGGAAAAGAAGTGAAATATGACTTGCCAGATCTAAAGATTTGTAGTAAGTAATTGCAGTAAGATTGAAGCAGTGGGCGTTCTATGACGATCTGTACTCCCCTGTAAAGAAGACTCGGACCATGATAAAGGATGCTGCAGTATTCAAGCAAGAGATGATGGATATAGTTTTTCTATAAAGGTTCCCTGAAGGAAGACAAAGAGGTAGAACATACGCTATAAATTCAGGTTTTATAAACATTGAACGAAGCCAGGGTGAAATTCTATAAGTGCAGTCAGTGTTTGGAGATCCCTCACACATCCGTTCCCTGAGGGCATTTATTTCACACACACACACGCCTATTGCTGTAATCTGCACAATTTGTGGCAGGCGAGGGACCATCATTTTTAGTGATTGGATATAACAGACACTGTGCGCTTTCGTAAAGTCCTCTTGGGACTTTAAATGGGGAAAGAGAAAGCAGGAGTGAGCTGAGCACGACGACATGGGTCACAACTGTTGTTGTGTTTACACAAGTGCACTTCAATAAATTCTCCTCCGTGCACTTAAACCACAAACCACAGAATGTGACGTCAGACCTGTGAATGGGGCAAGGACAAATCACAAGTGCATTTTTTTTTTTTATCACATTGCATAGCTCAACCTTAAGCGCAGATGGCAGATGCGCAGGGACTGCAGTGGGTTTTATAATTGTTGTCTGCAAATAATTGTTTGGAAGAAACTGCAAACTCCACCTAAATGAAGAGGGAGACCTTCTGCTGAACTATTTGGAGTCAAGACCGACAAAGACGATGGCGTTGTGTCTATCGAAGGCTCCTGTCACTACCCAGCAAACACATCACACACAGTATGTACAACAAAAGCAGGATACAAAGAGAATGTACACAACAGAATGTCCTCAGTGTCTCCCAATGGGAGCAGCAGCAGAGAGAAAGGTGCTGTGAATGTGTCGCTGGAGTTAAAGCTAGATCAGCACCACGGACAGCAGCTAGGCCCTCCATGCACTGAAGAAACTAAAAGGATATTACCAAACCACACAGAGGATACATGTTTTTAAAATACACATGACTCTGCTTCTCGTCAGATTTGAAAAAGCCCAAGTATCTCCCCACTACTGAATTCCTCGGACCCTTCTCTTCAACAATGTCCTTCTGAGCCTTGGACTGTATCCGTCATTATCATTGGCTGCTCGTGTTGTCTGTCAAAAAATGGATGGAATGAATTATGTCGACGGTGTATTGACCATTCTCATATATTTTTTTCGAGGAAAAGTTATTTTGCTATAATTATCTTTAGCATTTTATCGCCTAGCCCTACATCACCACTATTAACCCTCCTTAACATGAAGCATTTCATCACTACATAAACAATGTTGTAGTGTTATGTAATAATCCTGTTCTGCTCCTTAGTTGGGTCCAAGCCTTTTGGGTTGGGTAGATAAGTATATAAGTAGATACGTTTTCCTTCTACATTTCTTAGATGATTGTTGTCCCAAAATTGTGCCTCGATTTCTAGAACTTGTTTGTTTTTTGTCCTTTCCTTTTAACAATCTCACACCTCACCATTACTAGGAGGCTGACCCTTTGTTATTGCCTTCCTAAAGGAACCACGAACATGTGAGAAAGGATGCCAGGACAACTGAAAATAAAGAGGGTTAGCAATTATTATAACCAGATATAAATCAAGAAACAAACTAGGGTTGGAGAAGAGGAAGCTACTGAGCCAGTCTTCACCTTGGGGCCGTCACACTCATCCTTCTAAACTACCAAAAACAGTCCAACTATAAAACTAAGCAAACAGATAACTGGACTACTGAAGACCACCAGACAAACAACTAAAGGAGGCACATGAAACCCCCCTTGATTGTGAACCAGTGGACATAACACAGTATAGCATAACACTTGAAAACAAATTATGAAAGACTCAGGGGCATGACCTAAATTCAGGTTGTTTATCAGCGGGATGATGGCTCGGCTGGTGAGCACTTATCTGTCACTGCGGTGGCATACTGTCGGTTTATTGATTCTGAAAAAATAACAGCTCCATTTCAATAGTGTTGATATGACCATGACGGTTTGTGACACTTCAGCCTTAAGAGGAAGAAACAGCCTCTTTCACATTCCTCCTCTCCATCATTCTTGCAGCATTTTCTCTTTATTCCTCATTCTGTCACTCTTCCCATTCCGCTCTTCACCACCTTCGCCTGACCCACAGAGCTCTGCTGCGATGCACACTTTGTCGACATGCTCCTGTGGGTGAGGCCATTTGTTGATGACGCAAATTCCGAGGTTTTTACACTTCTCTCTGTGCTTGTCAGAAAACATTTGAAATACTGAGTAGGGCTTGTTCCAGGAAAATGCTGGGGATGCACGTCTCTCGTCATCCATTTTACATCCCTGTAATGCTGTCTGTTTACACACACTCCTTCTTTTGTGTTATGGAAGCGAAGGTTAACTTGTGTATTTCTCAGCATTGTGAAACACTATCTCAAGGGAAATGAAAGTTTGACATGTATTGTTAATGTGTGTGCGTGTGATTACAAGTCTGTGCACAACATGGGGAGTTGCTGTTATGGTGTCAATTCATTTATGTGCAACCATAAGTGCAACCATAACAGTAGATAGGGGCAGCCGTCATAAAGAACATCCATGCATGCTATAATGGATTAAATTGCTTCCTAATCAATGCCAAGCTCACAGAAGAAGGAAATGAAAGTAGCGACAGGAGATTAGATGGGAGCTTGATTGCAGAATGGAGAATTGATGGATGGTTTCCATCTGCTTTTATTATTGACATGAGTATTTGTATGATGACCCCACCTCCACATGCTGCCCATAGATCTGTATCTGTGGTGTTTGTTAATCAGAAAATTACAGATAAATCCATTTTAAGAGCGGATGATTACAAAAAGGTTGATAGGAGAGCTATTGTTTGATGCATATGTTCCGGTTGATGAAGCAAATGCCACGTCTGTTCAAAACAGAGCCGGCTCATTGGAAATGAAACATTTCACAGCTTGCTTGTGTTTTTCACGTATTCAAATCTTAATAGTGTGAGCCAGAATGCCTCAAAGTATAGGGGACAGGAAACCATTTGAGGTGCACCTGAGAGAGATGTAATCAAATTCATTTGATCTGCATTAAACAGGATTATTTCTATGTAATCCCACGGGAGTTCTTCCAGTATCCCCAGTGATGCCAAAATAGAAAACAAACAGGTAGTAGAAACGACGTCGTGGGCGACAAATGTTTAGATTTGTTTTCCTTGTTATGCACTGCAGAGCTGCTTTCCAGTTAGCTCCCAGTCTGATGTAGTGCAGACATCTATTCTCAAAAATACCATTTCACTTGCATTAATTCTTTTCTCCATTTCAGTTATTCATTTCTTAGTAATTCCATTCAAAGCAAACAAATAATTCTGATAAGCTTTAAGTACATAGATGTATTGACAAGGTGCAGCTGGCCAGTAGTGCTTTTAAAGGTTTGGCAGATTTGCGATGCCCGACACTAAATGAGTCAGACTGTTGGAATGTTTGCAGCAGCAGCGCCAGCAGCCATAATCATGTATGCACCATGTGTACACTTTCTTTCATGATTTTGTTAATTCATTAACTGGTTCGCAGGACTAAAATTGCAGAAAATGAGACTGGAGGAAATATTTAATTATAAATGCCACAGTCTTTGATTAAAGATAGATGGAGGAAGAAAAAGAAAAGCTAGGTATCCAAATGCATAACATAGAAGCAGCAGAACAGGAATAAACAGAATCAAGTTAACAGAGGAACTAACAAAGAGGCTAAATACACAAGGGAGGCAGGTAAATGATAAATGGCCAATATTTGAGCACTTTTTCATGTCATGTCGACCACTCAAAGAGCTTTACAGTAAGTCAAATTCACACACACACGCGCGCACACATTTATATAGCTACATGCAGCACTCGGTTTATCACAAGTCACTGACCTTCTGGTTCGAGAGAGCCACAGCCGACCAGGTTAAACACAATAGGGCGTTGTGTATATTCGCTAGAGTAGATCATGTTGGTACTTGCCATTATCACAGAGACAGGACATTTATGATGCCTGCCCTCTGGACTCTTAAACATTCTTCGGAGAATCCTCCAGATGTTTATTTTGTTTGCTCTCTATCTTTTTGGGATGATCTTTGACCTAGGGAGTTGTCTTGACCAGCTGATGGATGGGATTTTCTTGACCAATGTGTCTACAAGTTCGGACACAAAAACGTGCCCTTATTTAGTTAAACATTTCATAGGGGACGTAATTTACCTGAAGTCAAAGGCGGAACCAACATCCCTATATAAATGTGTGTAAGGCCGCCGCACTTCAGATTTTCACCATTTGGCTGCGTGATGTCTCCGAGTCTCAAGAGCTCGTCCTGACCTGTAATGTCTTGTAATAAACTTTGTTACACTGAAACTACTTGGTCCTCGGTGTCCTTCCATCATCATCAACAACTTCGACAACACCCTGCTGCTTGTAAGATACAGCAAGGGCAAGCGGACAATCACATTCACAGGAATTCACAGAAAATAAGCTAAGGAAACATCAAAGTTCTTTATCATCACACATGTATATTTGTTTTTTGACAACTGTATGGTAGTGACTTCTTTTAGCATTACACAAAAAACATTTAAACACAACAGTAGCACCTTTCAAAGTGTTTTGGACTGAATCGTGGTTATGGGGCTTCGTTGTGTGTCACCTCAAAGTCAAGAGCTATAGCTGGTTAGTGTCTGTCACATGCTGTTATACAGTGAGGTTGACATTCATCCCACCATCTTCAAATCAACCCCTCACCCCAAGACTCTGCTGTGAACATGCATTATAATCTGTAAACTATAGATTTATTCACGTTTGGCATTCATAGGTGTACCTAAGGTCTGTGACCCCTTCAAATGAATATACAGTTAGGAGCTGAGCATCACATTCATTATGAGAAGGGACAGCTATACTCAACACGCACACGCACACATGCACATGCACATGCACATGCACACACACACACACACACACACACACACACACACACACACACACATACACATACACATACACATTCACATACACATACACACACAAACTGGATAATTTAGAATATAGGACAATACATTGAATATCCCTTGTACTATTGAAGTTCTGGACAATTTAAGTTACCAACTACCAGTAGATGATAGCAGGGGTGAGCGGCCAACAGCTGGTGTCAGGAACAGAACTTCAGTTGCACGTTAGCTTCATCAAGTGTTTTGGTCTTGGTAGATGCCGAAATTGCAATATCTGTGATTGAAAGCAACACTTTGCAACTTTTTTTGCCTTAAAATATCACCTTAAAAATGTGTTGGACGCTACACTGAGTGGAAATAGGGAGATAGTTGCCGTTCTCATTCCTTGTTCCTCACCCTGAAGACTTGTTTTTACTCTATGGTACTTTGGTGAGTTGGTTTCGTGTGGAACAATTTTAACGTGATCAGGAGAACAGCAGAAAAATTTAGTATTTTTATCATTTAAGATTTTAGTTCGAGTAACAATCAACTCAGTCAGTCTCACTCAGTGTGTCAGTCATGACAGATGCGCATTGATTTGAAGTTTTCCAATCCATTATTTTGATTTGGATGAGTCTGTTATTGTTTCTAGCAAAAGGAGACAACTTTTTTTTTTGAAGGAATCAGCCTAAATACTGACTTAAATCTATCACTGAAATAAAAGACCATCAATGAACCACAATTATTACAAATATAAATCAAATCCGTTCACCATTGGCCTCATCAAGAGAAACAAACTCACATCGGTCATGTACACGGTCCAAACCTGAACCACTAAGGCCTCCGCCATGATACCAACTCTGTTTGCTCAGTAAGGAATGAGCCAGGTGAGCTGGCTTCCTTCCTGTGTAACCTCTGTGGGTGGAGCCACGGGAGGAACCCTCGCAAGGCAGCTGGACCAGACGCTGTCTCCCCCTCCACACTGAGGCACTGTGCGGATCAGCTTTCTCCAGTGTTCACGGACATCTTCAACACCTCACTGGCTGAATGTGTTGTACCCGCCTGCCTGAAAACATCCACCATCATCCCCGTTCCCAAGAAGCAGAGGATCACAGGCCTTAATAACTACAGACCAGTCGCCCTGACCTCCGTAGTAATGAAGACCTTTGAGCGCCTCGTGCTGACCCACCTCAAGACAATAACTAACTACCTCCTCGACCCACTGCAATTTGCCTACAGACCCAAAAGGTCCATAGACGACGCAGTCAACAAGGGACTCCACTTCATACTCCAGCACCTCGACTCCCCCGGCACCTACGCCAGGATTCTGTTTGTTGACTTCAGCTCCGCATTCAACACCATCTCCCCAGCTCTTCTCCGGGCAAGCTGACACAGCTGAGCATGCCTGAGCCCACCTGCAGGTGGATCACTAACTTCCTGACCGACAGGAAGCAGCGCGTGACGCTGAGGAAGCTTGTCTCTGAGACCCGGACCATCAGCACTGGAGCCCTTCAAGGGTGTGTGCCCTCTCCTCTCCTCTTCTCCCTCTACACAACAACTGCACCTCCAGCCATCCCTCTGTGAAACTTCTGAAGTTTGCTGACGACACAACCCTTATTGGTTTAATTTCCAATGGGGACGAGGCCGCCTACAGAGAGAAAGTTAACAGCCTGGCTTCCTGGTGCAGCCAGAACCACCTGAAGCTGAACGCTTTAAAAACTGTAAAGATGGTAGCAGACTTCAGGAGGAGCCCAGCCCAAACCGCCCCCCTCACCACGTGCGACTCCCCAGTTAAAACAGTGGAGTCTTTCAGATTCCTGGGAAATTCAGCATGCCGCGGAAAGTGATGGTTGAGTTATGCACAGCCATCATTGAGTCCATCCTCACCTCATCCATCACCGTCTGGTTCGCTGCCTCCACTGCCAAAGACAAGGGCAGACTGCAGCGGATCATTCGGTCAGCTGAGAAGGTCATCGGCTGCAACCTGCCGGCTCTCCTAGACCTGTTCCACTCCAGGACCAGTAGGAGAGCAGGCAAGATCATCGTTGATCCTTCCCATCCCGCTCACCACCTGTTCCAGAGACTCCTTTCCGGAAAAGGTTCCGGGCCATCAGGACTAAAACCTTGCGTCACCTGAACAGTTTTTTCCCCATGGCAGTGGGGCTCACAAACAAGCCCCCTGCATCACACTGACTCTGCATCACACTTTATATTGTTGTCTGTAAAGTGCACCAACCACACCAAGGTAATTTCCTGTATGTGCAGTAAGGTCAGGAAAATAGGGGGAATTAGGGGGAAGTAGAAAGGCACAAAATAACGGATATTTCAAAATAAAACAGGAAATATACACAGAAGGGGAGTAGATCAGTGTGATTGATTCTTGACGTTTAAAAAAAATTCCATCGCTCATCTCTTGAATGAGCTTGGGCTTTTCATAAACACACATCTTTAAAATCTTCTTGCTTTCTTCAGCAGTCTCAAACAGGCCTTTCAGAATAAAGCTTTTCCTGACATTCCTCAGATAAGCTCATTTACATCATGAATAATGTTCATGAATCATTTATTTGCATTAATAAATCTTGAGCCAGCCACGGAAAAGGGGGAAAGCATTAAACAGTAAGTCATTTTGGATTGACTGCAGAACTTTCTTATTAGCTGCACTCGGCTGTTACTTTGACTCCATCTTCATCAACCCAGATTGATTTGCTTTGGAAGGAATTTTCAACCTCACAAATGAGCAATCACTTCACAAAAACTCCCGAGCTCCAGCTGGTCAATACTGCGGAACAGTTTGAAGTTAACGGTTGCATGATCATACTTGAGTGTCCCCCCCCATATCTCAGTCCTTCTCTTCTACATTGCGGAAAACACACTTTTCAGAACCTGCGTAAATCGTTCCAGTGACACAGAGGGTGGTAAAATGGCAGATCTGTTTGAGATGGGTTAATACATTGATAAGGATGATTCACAACTCTCTGACATTGGTGGGGACACGTCCTCTTATCTTGACCGAATCTAAACCCATGTGGCTTACCCTCTAGGGGGGTGCAGTGCACTTGACACAAAATAACTGCCATATGTGATATACGATAATGACACCTATTTCTCGGAAAACAAAGGTTATGGATGGCGATAGTGATTTCTTTGGCCGGGCTTCACACCGGGAGCAGCTATTGATATTCCAGCTGGACGGATGTCCAATAGAATGTCATTGTTGTTAGCCACCATAAGCCTCTTAATCCCATACTCCAATTACCACCGATACGTTAACCATAAATCTGTACAGTGCATTGTTAATCACTTGACTTTCTGCTGAGAGGTCAATTCGGTCCACTCACATCTACTCCATGATCTCTCTATCCAATGTACATCATATTTCCAAGTGGGCAAAGCTCTTACATACACATACATGGAGACATGTGCAAACAAACTCACAGCTACACACACAGGCTGTAGGACGTATTGGATAAGTGGCAGACAGAACAAACACACATTCACCTATCTGTCACCTCCAAGCCAAGGGCAGTATCAGCCTCGATCAGCAGTCTTATCTCATGATGTCTTCTAACGCAACATGTGTGGAACAGAACTTGCATTTGTCCCATTCATAACCAGACAATCAGCTCATAGACACGTAGCATCAGTACTATGGAGGTCATTCAAATCGTATAAAATGCAAACAGCAAACAACATTACACACAACATTTCCTTGCTTTGTCCTTTTTGCTGAATTTGAAATCGTATAATCCAAATCACAGCTTGATATCATTCCTGTAAGCTGCATGCTGCAAATATACAAGTTTTCCAGTAACATTAGCAAACATGCACCATTTCAGCTGCTGTGCAAAATGATAGATTATATATCTAGGTTGGTCATTAAAGTAACGTTAATTTGTCATTTATTTTTTACTTCAGTGTTACAATGTGATCAAAGATTTTGCTTTCAAATCTATAAAGGACACAAGGTTATATTTTACCTTAAGTTGCAGATCTATTGTATCACGTGACTTTCCTCCTCCCGGGAGGGAAACTTGCTTGTTATGCTCATAGCCAAACAGTTGTGTGTTTTATTTAGCATCGTACAACTGCAACTGCTAGGTAAGTGTCACATAAGCAAATCCGGCAGAAACACTGCAGTTGTCTGCATCATGACAAAGTCCCGTAGGGATGTTGGATGATCTTAAAGTCATGAGGGCATCCAACCCATTTATTACTGCCAACCTGTGATCAGCTTGAAGCCTCAAGAGGATCCCACAAGCTCTGCAAATGATCATTACTTACATTTTATTCATCTTTTTACATTTTTAAGCAATTTATTGATGTCAACCCTGAGACACCTTTTGGTGTGTAAGAAGACTGGAGAATGTACTCATGTACGTTGGACTATATGGAACCTGACACATCTTCCGGGGTCAGTGTACATGATGTGTGGGCTTGAACTGGTAAACAGTTTGTTAACAACTTGTTGATTGTTTTGTGGGTTTGATTCTCCAAGAATTTCATTAGAAATGACTAAATAAAAGTTACTGAACTTGTTTTTCAAATAAGGTCATCTATTGTGAAAATTAAATAAGAGAACAGAATTCGGGCAGATTGAGAACCTGTTCAGCATGAGGAATAATTGTTATGGATTGCTTTGTATTTTGTCAGTTATTGAACATGTTTTATATTGCATTGGCTGGTGGCGGTGACTGAGGGGAGACCGCTGACCTGATTAGCGGTGGAATTTTTATCAGGTCAGCGGTTCAATCCCTGTCTTCTCCATCTGCCGATGTAATATTGCCCTTCATAGAAGCAAGTGCTTTCCCATAGATGCACTGTATGAATGTGTGTGTGAATGAGGGTAGGACAAAAAACGTACTGTGAAGTGCTTTGAGTGGTCATGAGAAAAGCTCTATATAAATACAGACCCTCTTTGCCTGAACCATTTACATGCTTGCAATTTTCAAAGGTTATGATTGTGAAAACTAATCATAAGCTTCCAGCTATGTTTTAGTGTATAATCAGATTTCCTAGTGATTTAGTAAACACCATGAATGAATACACAGTATAGTAATGTAATATATTTTACATTAATAAGCTGTTGTAGAATAAAGTAGGTACACTGTAGAATAACGGTTTCTTGCTGGTGACTGTAGTTGCCAGTAGTTTACTTTAGCAGCATTCATGTCTCGAACAGAAAGACCCTCAGGAGACCCCCTTTATCTGTTTGAGGCCCCGAAGGCTGAATATAATAACAATATTTCATTCATGCACTTAAGGGTTGAAATATGAATTAATTTCACTTAAGTTTATATCTTCACTAACACTCAAAGTGGCCCCAAAGGAGTAAGTGTGGTCATGTGGGTCCGCTTTCCTGTTGTCAATTAGCTCAGAGAGTGTTTTACCTCCGGTGCTGTGCAGCCGCTGCCCTCATGCTACTGTCAGACTGCAGTAAGAGTAAAACCAGTTGAGCGGCTCATATCACAAACAGGTGGATGTAAGGACATGTCACAGAACCAGAACCAAAAGAGGTGAGAGGTTGGATTTCTGCTCTGCGTTGTGATGAATGAGTCATGCCCCTGAACACCGAGGCTCCCTGCTTTGCGAAAATTAAAAAGCCTTTAATGAATTGCCCATTTATGTAAGAATTTTATTAATTAAAGTTTTTTTTAATTTGGGCTGGGTACCGGGCCTTAGTATTTATAGATATATTTTGTGTTATGAGTTATCGATAACAACGCAAAGCCCAAATTGAATCTTGCTCCCTTTTCGTAGTTTCATGATTCTGAAAGATTTATTCTGTGTTTGAATTCAAATGTCGAGCTCCGAAACTTCTGGGCCGCTACTGCTGATTCTGGGGTTATTATAAGTCTCTACTATATTACTACAGTACTACTGCTACTAATATTATTACTGTAATGCAAAATACTATAATAATAATAATTGCAATAAAAAGAAGTGGATCAACAACAACATCTTACGAAAACAAAATGAAGTTTATATTCAATTTTAACAATAAATAAATCATGTGTGGCCATGTTTGTTTCCTCTCTCAAAGATTGCTTGATGTCATTACACTTTAGATATTATGTTAGTGACACAACCACTGTTCTTTATCTTTGGAAAATATCCCTACCGATATTTAAAATCATTGATAATAGCCAGCATCTATACGTTTATATCTACTTGTACAGCATTATTAAAGTGGTGAAGGAAAAAGAGGAAGAGACTCACTGTGTTTCCATCATAACACACATTCAAACCCAATCAGCCGCTCTTGAGATCTCAGCTCTTCTCTCAGCATTTATCAGTGTTCATTAAGCAAATATGTGCACATTGTTTAAAGTTCCCTTTTCAGTGGAAAGGCCAGATATGTTCCCAAAAATGTATCAAGCATTCCTTTGTGTGTGACGCACTTTTACTGATGAGTTTGTGATAACTTTGCCATTCACAGAACAAGTATTTTTGTTCCAGTTTGCCGAGGTTCCAGGTTATACTAAAAACATGATGGAGATATATAGTAAACCTGCTTCTGGGAAAAATCCTGCTTCTAAATACGCTAAAAACACACACTCTGATTTGTATATATATAATATGATATGATATGATATGATATGATATGAATATGAATATGCTCTATAAGGAGATGTTAAAGTTGTTTACATCATTAAGGTATAGTTTCAATAGGAGAAGTTCTTTGCCTTTTTTCAATATTCTCTACAGGTTCCAGATCATTGCCGTTGATATAAACAGGAAGGACCAGGTGGGTTTAGCTTCTCTGTTCGAATGAGCTATTTTTCGGAATCTCACTGGCGCCAACTTTCTGATGTTGTTCTGAAAACCTCTCGTATCTCAAGAGGTTGACAAGGCTGTCGACTGTTCACGGCTAAAAAGCTTACGGCTGACCTGAAGTCAGTTCCCATGGCAACTCACTGACCTTAAGTCAGAGGAAGCCAAGTCTCTCACATCCACAGACTCGGCCCCCGGCTGGCAGAAACATAACCGCCTGCATCTGTCTGCAGACATGAGGAGTTCAGCACCGGGCTCGCACGCAGACCGACAGACCAGACCGATACGCATCTGCTCAAGTTTGGTTCCTCCTGTCAAATGACTAGATCCACATGATAATGTTTGTGTTGACTTTACAAGATTGTCCAGTGACAGAGAGTCTGTGTCCTGTTGGCTCTGGTTTATTTCCCCTGAATTCGTGGAAGTACAAGAAAAAACAATACAGTCCCTATAAACCCCAGATGTTAATTCAGGGAAATCAATTCACATGTAGTGATGATCATCCAGATGTTACAACACTTATGTTTAGCAATTACACATTTACTGTAAGATACTCTTTAGCTGCAGTGTTGGCTCAGCTCTAATATGTTATTCAGGTTATTTTCGTATCTTGCCATAAACTACACATCCTCTGCTTTCAACCATTTTTCTTCATGAGACAAAGAACTCAACTGAGACTGAAGCTAAACACTGAAGATTTGGGGAAATGTACTGAACACATAGCAAAGAAGCTAAAGAGTCCCCTCATGGAACAATGTTGAAAATTGCTTGCTCCAGTTCTTATTAAGATCTGCAACAAATTCCACACTTTCATAGACACCAATCTCCTGATTATGGCAGATTTATTTTATTAAGATTCATCTGAATTCTGTGAAAATGTCCACACTAAAAAAACTGGATCAGTCCCTTTGTCTGTATCCACCTTGAAGTTTAATGGGTTCTTTCTTGACCCAAGTCTCATCCTTCCACCAAGTTTCGAAAATCCGTGCATTAGTCGGTGAAAGCGTAACGTCCTTTGAAAGGGGTTAGGAAGAGACAGACATCAGAGACATGTGACATGTGGTTCGATTGACCTCAGGTCATCCCACCGACCCAGTCTGTCTGAGTCCGCGAGCTGTGGTTTCATAAGTTTATTCTGGTATGGAAGTTCTGCTCCGACCCTCTCAGCCTGCCTGGTGACTTCCACAGCAGGAGATCAGGAGCAGCAAGTGAGCAGGAACATGTCTTTTCTTTCTTCCTTTGGTTGTACAGGCTAACTTCAACAGATAACTTTAAAAACAAAACAATATAGCATTAAACTCCCACGGTTAGAAAAGATTTGACTCATGTATCTTTACATATCTTATTAGAATTATCTTTGGGTATAAGCCTATCAGCAAATGTCTGTAATTTCTAGTCCACGACATCTTTGCAATGCATTGTGTTACATATTCTCATATGCTTTTGATCTTTAAAAACGAGAGGGGACCAGGTCAACTGACCCAAGTAACTTTATGTGGTATTTTTTACCTTAAGTTGAGCACATTCTTATTTATTTGTATTATTACTTCAGTAGAATAATTAGTAAAAATACACCCCCCTCACCACGGCTGATGTGTCTGTGAGAGAAAACTGAAATCTGTGTCATTGAAACTCATGGAAATGAAGAGCAAACAAAATAGAAAAAGGTATCTTGACATCTAGATTACTAAAATAGCATTTTAATGTGGCAAAGAGAATAAAATATCAGGAAAATATTAGAATGTTTTGTAAAATTATCAATGAAAAACATAATTTTTTGCTGAAAATGTGCATCATTCACTTTCCAGCTGATTTGAAGAGTTAGGGTTACCTTTCAGAGCAAAGGCTTTTCAAGATGTTTGTGCATTGTGTGATTAAAACAAAGAATAAACTTGTAAAAAGTGAAGAATACTTAATGAGAGTGCATGAAGGCCGAGCTGAGGCTCTTCACTGTGGGACTGGACACTCTCACACTCATCTGCCCCTTTTGAACTCTCACTTCCTACCTTTCAACCAGTTGCAGTGGACATATTCAGTGGAGGAGTAACTGGGTGTAATGGTGTAATGAATAGTAAATAATGCAGAAGTGTCGTCCACTGCGACCAGCCATCATTCATTTTTCATGCACCATGGCGTGGATTTAGACCCCCCTGCTGGTTATACATTCTCATTACACAAATCGAACTATCAGACAAATGCACTCTTTGAATCCGACGTTATCTAATCTAGTAAAATGATGAAGCCCATTTCGACAAGAAAACAAAGAAGAGCAGCTGCATACTAGTCTCCTCACGTTACATAGACATGCACCACCCTCAGTTAAAGTGTGGAGCCAACACCAATTACACCACTGACTTCAACACTGACATGACCTCTCCCTTCAGTTTAACACCCTCATCAATATGTCCAACGATATCCCAGAAAGTGTTTCAAGGGCATGTCAGTGTGTCGTTGGGTCGGACGTGAGAGCCTCGCCTGTTCCCCAGCATGACCACACATTATTATTTCATATTTTATTCACCAGACATAATAACCTCTAAATTGACAATGTGTGATTGAATTATATCGGGAGGAAATAGGTGTGGTGACAAGGAAGTCGATCGCAGCTCAAAATTAAATATATGGATATAGTTATGTTGTAAGATAAAGTGCCTCAAAGTTATTAAAGTCATAAATAACATTGATACCAAGGTGCCACTTAGACACTAAATCTTAAAGAGTTCCTCTAATTATCTTACGTTATCAAACACGTGGTACAGTAGAACCTGCACTTCTTTAAATTCAGTTCCTCTAAAGACATCGATAAATCACAAAAAGATGCAGTATTTCACTATACGGAACTATTTAATTGTGTCACAAGACATTTACAACCATGAACTCTGTACGATTTTGCGGCTCCCCTGCCATGAAAGAAGCATTTGATACTGTGCAAATGATTTCAATAGGATTTATTATAGATATGTCTTCTATAAGTCCGAAATTGCTCATAGAGCTTGTATAAAAGCTTTCATCCCACAAAGAACACAAACATTTGTATAAATAAATAGGAGGAAAATACATTAACATTCACATGATCAAATTCCCAGTTACCCTCACGTTCTTCGGTGGATATATCCTCAATAGATATCCACGAGGGAATATTACAAAAGCGACATTTTCGAGTTCTATTTTATAGCTTGAATTGACTTAAACATTCACAGTGAAGAGGTAGGAACCTCACCAGGGAACAGAAACTGAAAGAGAAATGTTGATTTAAGGAAACCATACTGGGACCATACTTGAAAAAGAAAGCAATTTCCAATTTGCTTAATTCTTCATTATTATTCTCCTGTAATCTGTGTTTAATGATAAGAACAGTATTAGTTTTGCCGTGCACGTTTTGCCAGATTCAACTCTCTCCTGTATTTCTCTTTGTTGACCGGTCGCTGGAGGGTGGAGCTCATCCAGCACTTCTTGTTTTATCTTCAATACGCGTATGCATGCATGCATACAGTATGCGTCTTTCAATAAATTGACTTAGAACCGTTATTTCACATGCATAACCCAGTGAGAATTCAATCTAGGAAGATATTCAATGCAGCAGCTTGTGGCTTTCAACTGTAGAAACAGAGGCTGCAGCGACTTTATGATGACAGGTAAAGATTCCAGCAAATTTCAAATAAGCTGGTGCCATTTAACAAGGAACATCACAAAAGTGAAAAGAAAACGTTGAGAAAGGTGCTCTAGTATTGCTTTACATCAAAAAATGTCCACATACCGTCCTGATTCCCCAACCCCCCCACCCCCAGGACCAAAACCTTTAGAAGAGAAAAGTTTCTTTTGATTAATAAAACTTCCCCTGTGCATTTCGGCAGATCGATAAAATCTCTTTTCGATATCCTGTCAGTAAAAATATGGCAATCATAAGAGAAACAACATTTCACAGGTTTTTTTTCCTTCATCCAGTGTTATAATTAAGTAAAGTTCGATATATTCCAGGCCACTTGGTGTGTTGAACCTCCTCAGTGGGCAGCGAGGGAAACTCCTTTGTCACGTAAACATTGTGGCAGGTGAACAAAAGAAGAGTGTCCTCGTACACACACACAACTCCGCCGCCCAGGGACACACAATGTCTGTCCATTGTTTGTACTGTATGAACTGAAAGTGTCTGTTCAGTTCAAAGAAGTTCTGCCTCATCGTCGTCGTCCTCGGAGCCTGAGGGTCCCTGGCGAACTTCATCGTACCACTTGTTGGTCAGGGTCTTCATCTGGATCCGGCCCCGTAACAGGTCCTGTCAGACACAGATCAGTTACATACACAACACAGACCCACACATAGGCACGTAAGCAAGAATAAACAGGACCCTACAGGAATACAGACATGAACAGGAGCAGATGGATGAACTAAGCCACACATCTCAGAGTTAAGTACATCTGTGACAAGGCCCAAGCTGGTGAGCCCCTTGTGGTTAGCTGAGATAAAATCCTTCTGAGGTTGAAATGTCTTCCCCTGGCAAACAAAGTAATGTTGCTCTGTTGAACCAGGAATTTTGAAAGTGCGTCCCCTTCTAACAGATATTTGCTTAACGTCCAAAAAACAATCAACTGGGTCAAACTGTAAATCTCCATCATGGGAGTAAATATTTCTGTGGTCGCGGGGAAAATTTACCAAGACTAATGATGTTAACGAGACCAGCCGCAGTTAAATTGATTTGCATTAAGTGCTGTGAAATCAGAACTGATGCTTGGCTGTCTAGACACTTGCAGCTTGACACGAGTGTTTTCTGCTGCTGGAACGGTAGTTTAGTGTTTTCGTCCAGTAGAAGGAAGTAAGAACAGTGTGTGAGGAAATGTTAGATAAACGATGTGATGTTATTTTAGCTTAATAAAAGGATAAATTAATGTATGAGGGGATATGGAGGAGTTCTGTAATAATCATTCTAACTGCTTTAACTATATTACTGTTGTAAACATTCGAATAATTCCATGAATCTTAGAATAACCATTCATCTTATTAGCTTCCCCCTCGGCTTGTGTGTTCTTCAGGGCCAAAGGAAGTGAGGAGTCGAATTTGATGTTTGAGCATTATCGATACAATTGTAGTAAACCACTGGAACTCATTGACATAAGTGACGTTGATCATGACAACAGCGCATTCAAGATAACGGCAACTGATTCTCCAGGTCCATGTCCAGCTTCACTGAACTAAACCAACAGGTGAACAGCTCTTTGTGCAGCAGCCACTGCCTGAGGATTCTGCAGACAGTGTCCAGCAGCCAGTCTTTTACGGTTACAGGTGAGTATCCTTGCACAGTTTAAAAAAAAAACGTAACTTCTGCTAGAGAGTACAACAATTACACGCCTCATAAAATAGGAATTTACTGGGAGGGTGATGTACTGTGTAGCGTTTCTATTTATTGGAATCTGTATAACTGCAAAAAAATGTAATGTGTTTAAGTAGTCCCAAACAATATCACAGGACGTCTGTTCTCACTCACCTCTTGCGTAAGCCTGCGAGTGAAGAAGGGGTTAAGGTACTTAGCATCAAGCCACAAAAAACCCTTTAGATCTCGTCTCTGATAGATGTGAGCCTCGTACTCCTCCTCTGTCAGTTCTGATAGGTGCTCTGCCTCGATGGTGTTACCCTAGAGAGACAAAGGGAGAAGACAGGAGGGGCAGAGAGTCAGAAAGATGGATTCAAATAAATGAAGTGAGACAGGCCAACAAATGAGACAAGAGGTGAACGACACAGAGGAGAGGGGAGGTTCTGTGCAAGGACAAGTCACAATGACAGGACAGCGCTAAGGGTGCAGGAGAGTCGAGATCACACGCAGAAGGATGAGGGAGAAAGAGCAGAGGGAGCAAAGAGTGAGAATCACATCAAAGAGGGCATGAGAGCCGTAAGAATATATGCTGGATCCAGTGGCTGGTACCCTGGGGTGTAGCACTTCGCTTTGGAAGACATCAAACATGCAAATACTGTACACACAAGTTATGCAAACACACACACCACAAGCTGCCTGTGACATCAATGGGAGGATGCACTAAGAAAGACCCATCAACCAGAGCCAATGGAGTCTTGTGAAATATTTAACACAACAGCTTTCAGTCAATTCTGGTGAATTATATTCTTACTAGTTGTAGGGTTTTATCTGTGCGTGTGCATCTCTGTGATGAGTGCTTTGCTGCCCACTGATTCAGTGTCTCTCACACAAACCACAATAAACCCTTTGATGCTTCTCCCTCTGAAGAGGGCAGTTAATGTCTGATGGCAGATGGGAGGAGGGCACAGCGACTTTCAACAAATTGTCTTTGTGTGGGTGTGTGCGTGCGCTTGTGTGTGTGCGTGTCCAAGCGAGCAAGTTGAACCAAAGTACTTCATCCATTACCATTTTCTCTGTCTTGCTGAGATTTATGTCTTTTTTGCTCTTCCGCCGTGTCTGGCTCTCCTCAATGTCCATGATGCGGATGAGCGGCATGGTCCCGCCTCCCATGAAGAGGATGGTAAAGAGCACGATGATGATAGTGGTGGTGCCGATGAGCTGCCGCTTCTCAATGGGCTCAAGGCCCAGATGGAGGCTCAAAGCGTACGGGATGGCTCCTCTCAGACCTAACAGAGAAACAGACATGAGTGAGACTGGAATGAAACATGTGTCACATTTTACATATGTAAACTGAAACCACATACCTGTTCATATACAGGTAATGTTTTAATGCTTGTTTGCTTTACATTTACAATATTATGGCTGATAATATGGATTTTTTTCTTTAATTCATTATTAACAACAACGCAACCCACAGCTTTATGAAATTATCTGCTGGTATATTCCTGATCTATGAAAATAGCAGAAAACAATACAGAGTGGCCTTCACTGATTACAGAATCCATCAGGATATCTTTTAAATGTTTTTTCTGGTCATAGGTCCAAAATCCAATCCTAGAAAAGAACGAAGTCTGTGAATTGATAAACCAAATAGCTGCTGCCTAATTTTCTGTTGATCTAATAAACAATCAATCACTACCTGTTTTAACCTCTGGTTGCTACTACTTTCACTTGGCGCCCGACATGTGCTAACAATGTTAGGGGAATGACAGCTCACTGGTAACATACTGGTAACACCATGGTGAAAAGGTTCAATGTATCATCTCACCACTAAACCACATGATGAACATCATTTTGGGTGTGATCTTGTGGTCTCTGAAGAAGTTCAGCAGGAATGACAGAGGAAAGATGTTGACCGCTCGGCCGAGAAGAACCAGGAACTGTCGAGAGAACAAGAGCTGTAACACTGACTGTCTTAGCAACAATCTCAAATGCCATTCAGATAAATACAAATAAATACAAGAGCACTTACTATGCACCAGCTCACAAAGGATAATTCAAAATTATGTGGGAAGCTAAAGATGGAGAGACCAAGGAAGGCAAACACACACGTCTCTGGGGAGAGAAATTGAGAATTTGTGATGAGAACTTATTTAAAAAAATTAAAACAAAGAGAAAACCGGAAAAATAAGAAGTGCTACTGACCACACATGAAGGCTACTGTGCGCAGTGTCTGCTGCATGAGGATCTGGGTGACAGGAGACAAGTTGTGATGGGTGTAATGAGACATCACAATCCCAGCAAACAGGATGGACATAATCCCTAAAGATAGAGAGAAAGCATGATATTACAAAGCAGTCCTAAAAAGTCTAACGTGCAAAATGCTGTAAAATGTGCCTGTGAATGCTCACCAGATAGTTTTAATCCCTCTGCCAGGCCATAGGGCAGATATGCAAATATGATCATCATCCCAAACTCCAGAGAAGGAGTCTTCCTCAGGTCAAAGTGTTTCAGAAACTGGTCACAGAGTTAGGGAACATTTAACAAAACCAGACAAAACAGAGAAGACTATCAAGTACTCAAACACACACGTGCACAAAAGAAGTCTGGATACAACGGCCGAGATGAGTCCTGTGAGGGTTCCCAGCGCAGCAGATCCAAAAAACATTTTGAGAAAATACCCCAACGCTTGCACAAAAGTCTCCCAGCCTGTAACTGTGGAGTTTTCTGAGTTGGTAAAGAAACCCTCGGCTGTGCTGAAAGACATAAAGAAAAAGAAAAAAGAAATGAGTGAGCGAAGTGAAGATCATTTTTGTTATACCTCTTTCTGACTCTAGAGGGCAGAAACACTCCACCACTGAATCCTCAAAATGCAGCAGTATGAGAGAGAAAGAGATAGAGAGCTCTTGCTTTAACATAGTTGTGGGGTCCAAAAAGAAGGAGCCCACTATACTCTGACCTGTCCAGTTAAAATTTATCTTTGAGGGTTAAGACTTGCTCTAGGGAGTTATGGGTAGAATTAGCTTCATGGACAGGTCTCCATAGTTTGTAATGTCATCAAAGTCAAGTTGGCTAAACAGAAGTTAGCTGTATCACCCAGTGACTCTACTAGAATTTAAAATTAAGGAACTTCTATAATAGTAACCACATCAGGAACTATTAAGCACACGTTTAAGGCAAAGATAAACTATTATGACAAAATAACACTTCATTATTTCCTCTACAACATCTGTGACTTCTTTGTAGTAAATACAATTCCATGTAATGAGCTACCAAATTCTCCCACTTGACTCATTTTGTTATAGAATTTGGACTATAATTGGGTGAAAATAATTTATCGCCACGTCCATAAAGAAGCATTTTGGATAGTTAATATTTATTGTGGTGGGAAGTAGGAACAGAAACAATCTACTTGTCTATTTGTCGAAATTAAGTCCTCCTTAAAATTGACAGTTATTCAGACAAACAGTCATAATTAATAATCTGCTTTTAATGCTCAAGTGAAAGCTTTAGCCGTGTGGTTGCATTGAAAAAATGATCCATCTAGTAGAGTAGCTTTCCAAGAAAGCTTGTCTGCGAGGTGCTATCAACAAGCAAATTGCCACGAGTGTTCAGCCAATCTATTATTCATGCGTTCATTTACCCTACATGGGCACACAGACACTTGAGATCCGTTTCACATTTAGCTGGTTGTGAGCAGGAGAGACAAAGCTAGTGAATACTGACGCAGGAGATAAGATGAGGTGATATGTGCAAACAAGGTTCTCCTGCCAACTGTCCGTTTCTGTCAAACCTGTCTGACAAGACTTGGTTTCCGTGTTCATACGTAGGCCACCAATCTGACAACAGTATTATAACAGATCACAGTCTGCACGGTGTGGTGGTTACACACAGTGATACTACAAATAGACTACTGCTCAAGTATAGAGTACCCTTTGTGACAGATATGAAGACCTGAGGGTGTCAAAGGGACTTTTATTCTCTCATGAGTGGAAAGATGATTTTCTTATTCGACACAAAGGCAATGAAAACCTTCCAGAAACAATTCAACAAACCTTAACAATGAACGCCATGGATGTCATCCACATTCATCTGCTTGACAGATTGATAGGGCAAACAGCAGGTGGCGTTCAAAGGTTGACAGATGTCACTGACATCTTCCCTTAATCACCACTGTGTGTGAGGTGTACTGCACTGGAGCAGATCAGTGCAGCAGAACAAGGAGAACACAAGTCCTCCCAGCATCAAATGATTAAATACATTTTCAAAAGCCTGAAAACTAAATTACAAGTAATTCTGAGATTTCAGGGGTATTTTGAGACTAGACCCTATCCTGATGTTCATCCCTAACCCTAACTTATCATCACCAGTCGTTCTGCCTAAACCCAATCAGAGGCAGGGTATGTACAGCCACCTATGACTCAGAGGGTGTTTCCATGTTCGCAACATTTAGAGGTTAGTGGTGTGAAGCTAAGCAAAGTTCACGCACGGGCAAATGTACAGTAAACATATCCAGTGTATGTTTGGGAGAACAAACAAGCCATGAGGGGGCAGATAGGGGCTCTTACTTGGTGAGGACAATGGAGACGGCGTCATTGAGTATGCTTTCGCCAAACACCAGCATGTTGAGGACAGGGTCAACGTTGAGGGCATTAAAGATGGCGATGGTTGCTACAGGGTCGACTGCTGAGATCAGCGAACCAAAGGCAAAGCTACAGCAGGGCAGGAAGGACAGAGAGTAAGTGGAGAGTGACAGTTTAATAGTGGTGAAAATAAACTTTTACAGGCATGAAAGTACCTAGAAAACATTCAGAAACAAACACAAATGAGCAGGGACAAAACATCTACAAACCAACAGAGACAAGGACTGCAGCACAATCATATTCAGTAATTTGAGTCACATAAATATGCCTCTGAAACAACTTGAAATACCGAATCAAGGTTGTATGCGTCCACCAACTACTGCAGTTTCCTTCTACACACTTTAATTTTTATTCCAGATTGACAATTTCAGTCTACGTGAATGTTTGTGCCAAATTCAAAGAGAAACTCCCTCATGTAGATCTGAGAAGAATATCAACATACTTTGAGGCCACTGTGACCTTAACCTTTGACCTTTGTCTAACAAAAAAAAGTGAGTAAATCCTTGAATCCAAGTGAATATTTGTGCCAGTGTTCCGGAGGCATTTTGTTACTCTTTCTAGGAAAGAGTAAAGGATGTCACAGTTCAAATGAACACCTTTGTGAAGGTTATTTAAACAAAGTATGTGCCAGCACACTGTCTACAAAGGGATTGTAGAAGAGTAGTAAAAATGCGTAGGCAGAAATTGATGGCTTGAAACAGTACAGTATGTGCTGGGACAAGAACAAACCAGAAAACAAAAACCGTGTAAATCAAAACCATTTGGGACTTTCCCGACCAAATCTAATCTGTTCTTACTAAGCCCATGATCTGAATTCCCATAAATATCATTAAAATCTGCTGAGTCATTTCCGCTATAAGGGCAAGTGAGACTAAAAACATTCTCATGGCAAACGGCAACATCCTGCTTGAATACCTAACAACACACAATTTGTTCAGACTGTGTACAAACAGGGATGTTGTGCACATTTACAATCCCAAGTTTCACCAAAAACACATGGGTGTGGAAAAGCGTGAGTCTCAGTTTTAGTGTCTCCAGTTACCCTGCCAATGAATGGAAGTCAAAAGCTTTCAAACTGAACAAGAGACTGAAGGTGCCAGTGATGCTGCTGTAGATTAAGAATGTCCCTTTATGTTGCTTTGGACAGAAAGAGTGAAAAGTATAAAGGTACAACAGTTACATCTCTAGAAGTTTGAAGATATTCTTAATCTACAGCAGCATCAGGTGAGGGTTGGCACAACAGGCTGAGGCAGGATGTAACGTGTTAATTCTGCTGCAGAGAACACATGTTTCTGTGTACAGCACATCGACGTCGGCCCTTATCACCAAATTTTCTCTTGACATCTTTGTCAGGGTATCCTACGTGTTTGGTGCCACTTTTTCATACACAGATATTTGCGGAGAAAGTCTTAAGCTTCGCAATCGTATAGTTTTGTTCTAACATACAGCCGCCTCCTCAGAAAGTCAGTAAAAGCATCCAAAGTATGTCTGAAAAGCAGCTTAAGCGATACATGAATGCTAGTTAGGGGGTAAAACTCTCACCTATCAGTCATTGACATCTTGTATATCACGTCCACCTGAGGAAACACAAAGTCACCCACATTGACACAAGTGTAGCACAATTTAGAAAAGAAAAATTGACTAAGATTGTAAGAAAAATAACAAAGTATTAATGGTATTAAAGTCAAAGAGAAACGCATAAACAAGTTCCCGCTCACACAACAGTCCCTGACAACGACAGAGCTGTGAGCAGATGCTGTTAAAACCCTTACCTGTCCGAGGAAGTAGATTCCTCCTCCGACTATAAAGGCGGAGATCGTTGTGCCAATTACAGCAAAGAGGGTGATGGAGCCAATGTTCTGGAAGAAGTTCCCCTAAACGTACATAGACACACATTTGAAGTAATCATGGACATAGTATCATGACATTTGAGGTAGCAAGGTGTTAGATAATATTTAGTCAGCATTAAGTAGGGCACAGTATGGGTATAGAGCAAAGGGTTATAAGTCATGGAGCTGAATGCATCTGAAAGAGGTATGTAGGTTTGTCAGTTTAGCTTCATGCGCACACTCGGTTGTACCTTGTGTAAAGAGTATCCAGACTCGAAGATGATGGGAGGCAGCAGCAGAAGGAAGAACATGTTGGGCCGGAACATTTCCTCCTCCTTTAAGAGAAGAAGGACAAAGTTACAAATAAACAATTCAAATCCACATTCAATGGTACTAAAGCTGAAGGGTTAAGGTGATAGATTATTAACTTTGGCTTTGAGCTGCACGCTGGCCAGCAGAAATAAATTGTAAAGATATGGGGAAAAGTCCAGTTAAAGTGAAGAATGGAATAGGAAATTCTCATTCAAATCATATATACTTGGAAAAGGGAATGTAGCCTTTTTAGTAGAGTGAACAGGGACCTTTTGTATGGATCAATTTTACTTGGACAGGGTTATTACACATTCTGAAATACTGCAAATCAGCACTGTTAAGTGCCAGCAAATTATGTGTGTCGCAGAATAATAAAACAGGAAACATTTTTATCACATAAAACGCATGCTTGTGGTTATAATTATGTAGTCCTCAACAAATACTACCAAGTATGTGTCAGACTGATGAAGGTCGGTTCAGTGATCATTATAACTTCATACTTAGTCATGGGAAAAGGAAAATTGTGATGTGGGAGGCCATGAATGAGCTGTGAGTAACAGCCCTTAATGTGACAAAATTCATTTGGCTGTGGACCCAAGGATGGCGCACGCAACCACACACTCACCCACCCAACGTTTGACAGGCTCTCTTCCACTTGCTTTAAATAGGATGTGAATACCAACATATGCTTTTTGTACTTCTATCTTAGTGAGGATACTTATTGACATAATGTATACTCTAGGGCTTTACCTAATCTTAACCATCCAAACTAAAAGCCTTACCCTTACCCTTTCCCAAAGCTAACTCTAACCCCAAAACGAAGTCTTAACTCTCAAATGATCTCCCAAATTGTCCTCACATGCCAAAAATGTCCTCATTGTGTAGGGTCATTGTTGATCATGGCCTCACAAAGATATTGGGACACACACACAAACACAGACAGAGAGAGAGACCTTAGCCTTTTGATTATTTAAGCGATATAATGAGATCATTGTTGCTTCTCAGTTAAATGGGCCAACATCACAGATCACATGTAGGAGTCATGTGTCTATGCGTTACGCTCTGGCTGCTAATGTGTCTGTGGGTGACAGCGGAGTGAGTATGTGTGTGTGTGTGTGTGTGTGTGTGTGCGTGCTGTATAAGTATTGCTCATGTTGGGGGACATAAACGGAAGTCTCCATGATGTAAATCATTAGGGTTGGGCAAGTAGCAGTTATGGTCAATGTAATGTTCTTATGTCATTGAGACGCGACAGTGTGTTAGTGAGTGTGTTTATATGAATAAGGAGGATTTACTTCTAAGCTGTGGTTAACGTTGCAGCAGTGTCTGATGACAGATGGAACAGAGCAGGCCCATATTCATCAATCTCTCTCATTATATTATGCAAGCAAGTTTTGACAGTTGAGAGTCTAAAACCAACAGGAAATTTCATGTGAGGTTTTATCAAATAGGAATTCATTCACTCATGTTCCTGTTTAGACTAAACCAAAAACTTTTGCAGGATGAAAAATCTAAATTTGAGATTTTTTTAGACTAATTTTAGCAGGGATGCCATTAAGTCTTACAATCTGTATCAATTAACCTGTTAACTTATCAAGACATTACTAGGATTAATATTGATATTATTAGTAATTAGGCGATTTATCACTTACTTAATAAATTCTAAAAAGTATTTATAATGCACATCACAATTACTCAGAGGTGGCATTTTCAAATTGGTTGTTGTTTCAACCAAACAATTTCAGAATATATCAATTTAAACATAGCAAATTATGACATTTAAAATGCAGACTCGTTTTTGCATATCTGCTGGATAAATTATAATTATAATTATTTAATTCATTCATAAAAACTCTTGTTGATCACCACAATAATTATTCAGTAGGTAAGAAATCGCCACATTGGCAAATCACGAGGAAAGTTGTGGCTGAAAGACAGCATCCAAAAGAAGGAAAGATGAAATGAATCAAGAGAGCAGAGGAGGGGCGTACTCTTGGGAAGTGCTGAGACAGAGATTGAAGTAGATGAGAAAAGATGAATACCAAAGATGAAGAGAACACAGTTAAAAGAGGGTCGAGAGATAACAGGAAAATATGAGCGGGAGCGACGGAGAGACCTTCATTCAGAGTACAGGCTCCCTGAAGGATCAGCTTTGACACACTGTGACATCGCCACATGGGAAAAAGGCCCCTGAAACCACAATTAAAACTGCTCTCCTTGTGTGTCTCTCTCTGCGGCATGGGAGATATCTATAAAAAGGATGTGCTGCCCTTTGGGGCTTAAAACACACCACTGCATTCACTGAGGAAAAATGAAGAGCCTAGATTAAACAACGCATGCTACAATGCCAAAACAGAAAGCAAACTAAATTATTATCTGAAGCACACTGGAGATGCAAATATATTCACCTATGCATCTCTCTCTGTGCTTTGCCTGCAGAGACAAATTGCTGCTAGTGATTTGCTTTATACTAGCATGCTATTTCTTCTTCAATCTGTGTCAGAGCACAGGGGAGAGATGGGCAGATGAGAGAAAAGGAAAAGCGGTGAATAGTACCAGAAAAGCACATGCGGGAAAAGAGCTTTTCTTCACACGCTCGATTGTACGAAGGGGACTGAAAATAGAGCGGTTGGTCGGAGGAGGAGCAAAAGAAAGCAGATTGGTGGTGACAGGATGTTGCCGCCTACGGGGTTTGCACACCCTTGGTGGTTTGTAAGGAAATCCTGGAGGCTTGCTAGATTAGCCAAGTAGGCCAGCTTTAGAAACATGCTACTGACTGGAAATGTCACACGGCTTGAAGGTTACACACACACATACAATCCTGTATATATATATACATAGTATTCACTGCCACTAGATGTCGCAAAAGAGAAGGGAAAAAAAGCTTTGTAGTCGACACCATTGGCTTCACTTGAGCTTTAACTCCCCTGCCCCAATGAAAGAACAATGAATTTGGCCCCTTAACACAAATTAAAAAAAATCCAGGTAGCTTGAGTGTATATATATATATTAGTGCTGTCAGTTTAACGCCTTATTAACGGCGTTAACGCAAACCCATTTTAACGCCGTTAATTTTTTTATCGCGAGATTAACGCAGAGCTGCCAACTCTCATGCTTTCGCCGTGTGACACACGCTTTTGCATGTTGGTGGCTGACTAAGTCACAATAATTTTTTAAAATATCATCGTATCAGGCCGTCATGAAGTACAAGGAGCGGGGGAGTGGGTGTGTGTCTGTGTGTGTGTGTGGTTCCAGATAGCGCACCGTAGCCCCGCCCCCTGCAACCGAACACTCGCTCAGAGAGACACAATGAGATCAGAGCTCAGTGACTCACTGCTTCTTAACTATGGAAACAGTGAAAACATTAACTGACCAGAGAGGTTCACTGAGATGATCAGAGATCAGCGCCTCAGCTTCTCGATCAGAGCAGAAGCTGCAGTTGGTTTCTACCGAGCTTCAGTATCTGTGCTCGCCTCCAGTCTGACCTGCTCTCGCTTTTTGTTTTAATATTTCGCCAACTAAAATATATATTTTTAAGCTATTAGGCTACAGCTATATGTTTTTATTTATTTAACAAACAGGGAACTTCTTATTTCATACATTTCCCACAAATATGGGGAGGAAAAATAGCCCAAATAGCCCTACACAGTTCTGTGTTTAATTTATTTCAAAGTAGGCTGACACTTGCCTGTGTATTTTGTTTGTGTGTTATTTTGTTGCTTGTCTGTTTGAGAGGCCTGACTGCTAGGTTCACAGCAAATTTGAAAAAAAGAAAATATTAAGCCATGGTTTAACTGCACTATAGTCCTTGTTTACCTGAAATGTGCACTTTATAATTTTATTTTGTAGCGCCCTGTTTGGCAATGTTGTTTTTCAGTAAAATAAAACAACATTTGCTTCATGCAAATGTTTTATTTTAGCCAATCCACTTGTCCATGTTGATAGAGCATTAAAAAAAAAAAATTATGGGGAAAAATAAATGAAGGGACATTTAGAATAGATACAAATTTGCGATTAATCGCGATTATTTTTGAGTTAACTATGACATAAATGAGATTAATCGCGATTAAATATTTTAATCTATTGACAGCACTAATATATATACATACTCAAGTTATTAGAGAGAGAGAGAGAGAGAGAGAGAGAGAGAGAGAGAGAGAGAGAGAGAGAGAGAGAGAGAGAGAGAGAGAGAGAGAGAGAGAGAGAGAGAGAGAGAGAGAGAGATTGATTGATTGATTGATTGATGATGCTTAAAAAATGTTGCCTGTGGATGTATTCCTTTTGTGATGGTTAACTTTAAAAGGTTCAATCTGAGATTTTAAACATTAGTAAGTTTGGCCACTGGCTGTGTTAGTCACTTACAGGTGACATGGCGCCCCCTCCTCTAAGTGGCTCTCTCAAATACAAATCTATCAGACATAATAGATTTGCATCATAGCCTGGGTCTCCAACAGCCTTAACCACTTAGCATATCCATGCTCTTGCAAAGAAGCTACTGAATATCACAGTGTAACCTCATAACGCTCTACTCAGACAGTTTTTTTAATGAAGCTGTACAGAGATAATCGATCATGAAGCCATGTGGATGGATGAGCAGGTATGCTTACTCAAAGTTAGACACACAAACAGTGTGTATGTGACACGAACGGTTTAATAATTCACAGGACAGGGGAAAACAGGGGAAAGGGGCTCCAGGGGCTCTGGTTACTAGCGCCGATGACTCAGCAACACCCAGGGGCCCCCAGGATAAAAAACAATGGCCCCCTGTGTGCAAGAAACACTAACACAACCTGTCCTGTTTTCCTCCCTCCCCCTCACTCTACACATCCCTCTTTCTACCTCTCTTGTTCATTTGTTCTCTCACTCAATGGCAGAGAACAAGGAATGTTAATTAAAGGATGAGATCTAGGAAGAAATAAAGGAGGGCTCACAGGGACAGGCAGGGGGAGATACCCAGCAAAGAATAGCGGATGCCATCATGGATAGGTAACAGGGGGAGATAAAGAGATGGGATTTGTAGCAAAATAAGCGGGCAGGAAATGAATGACTGAGGAAAACAGACAGGCAGAGGACGAGAGATGAAATAGTGCAGCACACAAACCTAACATGTTTACTGGGTTTGGGTGGGTGGGGGATTTCCTGGTGAAATTTGCAGTGGGATGAATTGCATCATTCAAGAACTAGGGAAAGCCGGTTTTCAATAAACAAACACTTCAGCATTTGTGTTAGAAAAGCGACAATAAGCCCTGTATGGATGTGCATGTGTGAACATAACACAAAGTGCTTTGACTGGTTGTTGAGACTGGAAAAGTGGTATATGAATGAAGTCTATTCATCATGAACCGTTTTCAAATTGTAAATTAAAATTAAATGAATGTTGGTTGCATTTCATTCAGATGTTTCAAACTTTTTATGTCACCCATGCAAACTTTGTTGCTCCATAATTAAATGGCTTATTCTGAATAAGATCTACTCTCTACAGCAAGGTGAATCCGAGACTTTTGTCACAGCCAATTTTAATATTAATACATCCAAATTAACCCTTTGCATTTCTCCGGCCGTGCTGATACTGTTTTTAAATGATGTTTGGACATCTGTAGGCTTGCTATCTTTAGCTGCAGTACTCACACCATCACTTTTTTTTTCTTCTAAAAGCTGGTGGCAAAATAACTGCTTTAATATGTCAAAATCAAGCTGGTGGAATCGAGTATTTCATAAGACAAAAAAACACAAATTTTTGCAACCCTGGAGGAAGTGTGGCTTTTCTCAAATTGTAGCCATTGATTATTTCCATGGAATAGGACAACTACATCCAGAACCTGCTGCAAGCTGGCAATCAATTTGATTCACATTTTCCGCTTTTATTTCAATGTGAATGTGGAACAGAATTTAGGACACTACACCTTTATATTAACCAGACCACTACATTTTCAGTGGGAAAAAGTAAAAGGAACAAATGGTCTTAAATTAACAATAATTGATTTCACAATCCTTGTTTAAAAGGGCAACTTGAAGCCTGAAAACCATTCCTCAAAATTTTGTATTCGTCACATCCTCGTGAGCAAATCTGTTGTTTCTCAACACTTTTGCCTTTCAATCACTTTGTAGAGGTAAATATACAATTCATAAAACTATTCCACAACTTTTGTGGGTTATCTCAATAGTTCTTACAGATTAGCAGATTATAAATTGGCCTTTTGATTGTTTTGGTGTTCTGCATCTTGGTGGTATGAGCGCTGTAGAGTCTTTGACTGTGATACCTTGACCACTCCTCTGTGGAAGACGGGGATTTTATGTTTTTCTTCACAGCTTTCACAAAGATTCTTGCTCGATGTCCGTTGTTCAGAACAACAGTTGTTGGTAATTGTTGTATCGAATTTAACTCATGTCTCATATTCATCTTTTCATTGTAAACCCAAATGCCTTGGTATTGCCAAAAATGTATAGGGGCTGTGTGTCTGCTGTTCATGTTTGTGTATCGAGGACTTTGGTTGTTTGACTCAATGTTAAATTAATCAAACAAAACTAATCACCATACATTACGATATCGGTCATTTAGTGTGTAGTGCAGCCAATGCAGAGTGGATAGAAGAAACAAAGCTATGTCGACTTGTCAAATACTGTACCTTCCAGTTGGCTAGCTCCTGGAACTCGATAAGCTTGATGAAGCCTCCCATTAAAATCCCTGGAAAGAATAAAAGACATGAATAACAATATCACTGTTTAAATAATATGCTACTTCATACGGACATTTCAATAAAAACAGAACACAGATAGAGTGCAAACCTGAGGGAATGTGCTATTTTATTGGTTAAAAAAATGGATTTCTGGCAAATGACCACCATAGTTCGGGGATAAAGTAGATACAAAGGGTATAAAAGGGCTATAGTCTTTGTCTTTGAGGGAGTCTCCTTGGACCTTCAGCTCTCCTCTAACACGGCCCGCAGAACATTAATTAAAAGGGTGAGAGAAACACAAAGATGTGTAAAGGGCAGAGAAAAAGAGAGAGATAAGATTGTAAAAGAAATTAAGTACAAGCATCAAAGCTCTGTGTAAGACCAAGATTTACAGTTGCTGGAACGAGCTAGCGCAGGGGAAGACACTGACAATGACTAGATGAGAAAGAGGAAGTTATGAGGAAGGAAAAAGTAGTCCTTCCTGATTTGTAAGCAGAGTGTTATCTCTCTACAGCAGAGTCCACTAGGCCAAACACTCACAGGAGTGCCGTCTCGTGTGCAGCATGCCGGGCATGCAAGAGGAAAAGACCTTCAGGGTCAAGACAGATGTGTGTCACTGAGTTTGAGAGTATTGCTGCACAAACATGTGAAAAAGGAGACAATGGAGGGGTTTGGAGGAAGTAGAATTATCCTCAAGTGACCTCACAAAAAAACAAAACTTTAACCTCTGAATACTTCCTGAATCCATTCTCGTTCTAAAAAACACATTTGATTTAGATTTAAATATTTTCCTGCTATAACCTTACAAAAATTTAGAAGACGAACACAAACAGTCAGTAATGTTAGGAATCAACTATGACATACAGTATGGTTCAGAAAGGATTGATAGAGTACAATATGTAAATCATGGCAACACTAAGGCATTTACTTCATAATTTAAACAGGCTCTTAAAAAGCTAAGTTTATTGGCAAACTACCAAATAAGTTCAAAGTTACAAAAAAAACATATTTTCCTAGAGAACTCTTTAGTACAGAAACATTTTACACGCCTAGATTCAGCCTACACAGAGCGATCCTTATGTAAGACGTACTCACCCAGGGACACAACAGCCACACTCTCTGGAAGAATATTCAACTTGAACTTGATAAGCAGGTGCACCAATATGATGCCAATACCTGGGGAGAGCAAAAAGCAGCCGAGTGAATATTTTGGACAAACGCATCCATGTCTGCACTGCCACATGTCACACCAACTCAGATCAGCCCAAGTAGTCCCCACATCATCTAGTGTTAAGATCTGGGAAAGGATGTCTTTGAAAAAATACAAATCTACTTTCTTGACATAAATAGGACTACATGCAGTGGTTTGACATTAAAATCGTAGTTGGGGAACGGTGCATTGAAGATAACTGCCCCAATATGAAACATGTAATTCACTTCTGACAGTAGCCAAGGCAACCATGTTTATCAATGTGCTAAATCCCGGTGTATGCATATTAGCATAATTATGATGACAAACCCAAAGGCCACAATGAAGTAAGTGAAAGGCAATTCAAACATACATAAGGTAATAAATGCAGTGCAGCAAATGAGATCATCATAAGACACTGCGTTGGCAACACGAGAAGTTGCAAAGGTCAGTCCATCAAGAAATGTTTTTCCACTCAAAGGGGGAAATAAAACATCACAGGAAGCTCTATTTGGGACTTTCTAGATTGCTCTTTGTAGATTATGTGGAGAGTTTATCAGTCAATCCACTTATGAGTTGGTATAAAAGACGAAAAAATGTTGTGCTTCTCAAAATCAACAGGATGTTTGTCCTGACAAACTATTTGGTCCAAGAGAAAATACCATGGTCTTATAGTTGGGTACAATAGGCATGATTTATGTATAAGGTTAGTTAGTAACCCTATGCATGATTTATGCCACTTCCAGTCTATAATCCCCCACAGTGGTAAGCTTTTGACTTAACCTGCAGTGAACTAACTTGCCTAATGGGCACTTTGTGCGGCTGAAGAAGCATTTCTTGACCTCACACATGTTAATGTTCAACCACATCCTCTCCTTGGTCTACTTCCTTCATCCGGTATCATCCACACTTGATTTAGTTAAACACTCAAATGGCTCTACATTTGCCGTCCATTATCGTTTGCATGAAGTCTAAGAGATGCATTTTTTGTAAACCACATTTTTGTTGAGCATAGCGGATTGAGGCAGAACTAAAAAAAAAGAGTCAGGTAGATATTCAGCAACACTGTAACCAAAAAGAGTCTACATACCAATAACCAGCAGGCTGAAGAATATGGTCAACCCATTGGACTGCTCTTCTTCTTGGGCCTTGACCCCCGTCTGCTGAGGCAGAATGGGTTTGGGGCTTGGAGGAATTGGGGTGGTCGGCTTGACAGTAGTTGTGGCATTGTGGAGGGTTTCATTGCCGTAGTTGTCAGTGCCATTAGACCTGTGTGAGAGGTAATGAGAGGGAATAGTTAGTTGTCTCTATGTGTTAGCCCCGGGACACCCTGGCAATCTGTCCTGGGTGTACCCCGCCTATCGCCCCATGTCAGCTGGGTTTTGGCTCTTATGACTCTTCTAGATAATGGATGGATGGATGGATGAAGTGGAACAGCCGACTAAAACAAGGAAGACTTGGAAAAGCGTGCATACAGAGATAGGTGTCAGATGCAGCAATGTGAAGGTGGTCGCCTGTTGTGTTTGTAATCACATGGATTACAGACAATTTATTCATGACTCAAATCACAACAACAACACCATATATAAACTGACATGAGCAGAGTCATTAGTAGATTAGTAGAATGTGTATATTATACTTGTGAGGGGGTGTGTATATATTTATATGATTTCCAATCTCTGTCAATTTAATGAGCTTTGAGATTATGGCAGGTTTACATGAGGTAATATTGAATTGTAGTCTATTTATACATTAAGTATTGCAGTTTTTGCTATAGTACGTGTTAGGATACATAGGTACAATGTTTATTTAGCTACATCATTTGGAAATATGCAGTGCATGTCAGCTGTTAACAACAAGGTTTGTGATTGGACTGCAGTACATGGGAAATACTAAAGAAGCTATTAGCTAACTAGCTTCACAGTGCTATTAGTGTTAGCTGTGTCAGACCTGACAGAGTGTCCGTCCTCTTGTGGGACGTTTGAATCGACTCCATCTTTTTGCTCGTGTTTCACAGGTGTTTTTCGGTTTTCAGTGGGAACTTGTTTCACGTCTGCTCCGTCGACATCTCTCTGGTGCCGGTCCAGAGGGTGTCCTCTCTCGGCTTGCACTGGTACGCACGGGTTCACGAGCAATAACACCACGGACAGCAACAAAACGTGACGGCCGACGCCACTCATCCTCAAAACCGTCCGTTTGTCGCACAGACCCGAAGCGTTTTGTTGTAAAATGTCACTGTCAGTTTCATGTCGACGTCTCCGTGTATCTGTCGACATCACCGCTCCACTTCCGGGTGAAGGTGCCGCAGGGAGTTGTAGTTTCAACGCAGCGTGTCGAGTATCGATGAGCAGCGCAGAAACAAACACACGCTAATTTTGTTGCAGCTGTTCGGTTTAAAATGTGCTTCTTATAGTTGCAGCGCTTACATTTTAAGTTTTCAACTGCTCAGATAAAATGTTAATAGTCACAATAATTCCCGTACTCAATTTCCCATCAGTCCCTGCAGTGTGTAGTCAGCCTTCCGCCCGCTGGTTCATGGATGTTGTAGTTTTATCGTAGCCTGCACTTCCTGCAAATCCCCTGCAGATGTATGACAACTACACGTCACCCTATAAGGAGTCACATTTTGTTGGACGCGAATTGAAAAATATATTAAATAGAAATATTGTTAATTAAATAAAAAAAGATAATAATAACGTCCCCATCTAAACTATATTCACATTTTTATAATACGTATGGATATTTAGGGTGGGTAGAAACCAACATTAACACTATAGTTTCCAAAGGCCACAAAAAAAGCATAAAAGGTTCAAAAGTGTCATTAAACATTCAATGTAATGACCTCTGATATTTAGATCTAAACCTGAATGCAGATTCAGTGTTCTAGAGAAAAATAATTAGTTGGTTTTGAAATCAATTTTTTTAATTAGTCACTAATTAGACCTGAGACACCAGAATCTAAACAAACTGTGAAGTAGAGGGGTAGGTTTTAAGGCTTTTTGCCCAAAATTAGAACAAAGCATTTTAAAACCTTAATCCTCTTATCATGACAACATGAATACATATTGAGCCTTCATTACTAACACATGTCACTTATGTCTGTATTAAAGGGCATTTGAGCTAGGAAATTTCAGGCCATTCCTATTAGGCCTTGATTCTAATTTATGTGGTAAAACTCAGGTCAAAGTTAACATTATTGTTAATTATGCCATATATGTACAGGACATAGATTGAAATGCTGTTTCTCTATGGTCCAAGGTGTAAACATATAAATAGACAGAACATATAAGTACAGAACAAAGTACCCAGAATATTGTAGACGGTACGACATAGTATGCAGATATAAGGCACACGGTGGCCCAATTACTTTTAGTAATCTTAGAAATATTGGTGCATTAATCAATTGATTATGTAAATATAGAAAACAGATCACTAATTAGCCTGATCTGTTGATACACAACATGGGTCAAAAGTTACCCGGCTCAGTTTTTTATTTTCTACATCGGTGCAGCTTTTCCTTTTTTGGAAATAAATGTATTGTATCATCTTGTGTCTTGTTTTGGATTTAAAAAAATCATTATTTCCCCTCTTACTTTCTTACTTTCTAAACAAACTTCAATGTTGTACTACATACATTTTAGAGACATGGGTCAAAAATAACCCGTACAGTATGTATTCACTACGGAATACCTGTCATACATTTCACACAGCTTCTTTTGCACATCTGATGCATGTTAGTCTTATTTACTTGTGAGAAAGAGAAATATGTACAATCCTAAGTAGCTGTTAGCTAGCTCACTTCTTTTCGGGCTAGCTAACCAAAGCCGGAACAAGAAAATAAAACTTGATATGAAAATATGCTTTTGATTATCTTATCCAGAGTGCTAGTATGGCTGGTTGCAATCATTTAAGTCTTAAAGTTGACATGTTCATAAAGATCATCTTCCATGTCACATAGAAGATTCAATGTCGATGTCGTCAGAGGGGCCTTCTCATCAAAGTGGGGTTAAGATAATGCACTTGCACTGGCCTTACTACCCCAAGGTGCACGCTTATTTCTGTATGCGTCCTCATTAATATGTATTATGACTGCAGGTTACTCAGCTAGTCTATAACTGTCTTTCTTCGTAAATGTTTTGCACGAAACGACGTTACGGTGAGGGGGGGGGGGGGGGGGGGCTGTCACTCTCACTGCGTGGCTACGAAACCTCGGTCGCCAGGTTACGCTGTTGCGAACGCGTACGCTTTTTTTTTCTTTTGGTGAATACCGTTGACGCCCACTCGAGGTATTGCTCATTTTGCGGAGGGGCAGTTCCATTCATAGGGCTGAAAGGCAGGCAGGCAGGCAAACCGCCGGAGCGGCCGAGCACCCGACAGCGACGTAGTGTGTGAGCGACCCGATGGTATCTCACTGACGAGAAGGACCCCCCCCCCCCCCCCCCCAAAAAAAAAAAAAAAAAAAAAAACACCAGGCCAGGTTCCGACCGCGCTGCTGTCACCGCCCGCCGTCTCCACACCGGACGTGCGCCGCCGAGCCAGAGCCGAAGCCTTCCTTCTCGGAAATGGATACTGCGTCGTCTTGATTGAAGCCTGGAGGTGCTCTTCCCCTCGACCTGTCGCGGAAATACACGGACTTCCTCGTCGCCTGGTTTCCTCTCGGCTGCCGCAGAACCGACCGCCGCCTCCACTCAGCTCATTCAACCGGGAGCGTCCGCACACCGCCGGCCCCCCTGCCCCGACATCTGGACACAACCCGCTCCATCGTCGCCGCTGATAACGCAACCCCCCCAAAAACGTGCCCGTGTGTTGGCCGCTGCTTTGCCTGTATGATGCCGACACATCTGCGGTTCCGGAGAAGGTCATTTGGGCTCATATTCCTCTTTTCGCTGTCCACCACCGCATTGTACTTCATCTACTCCGCCCCCGGAATCGGTGAGTCCCCCACCCATCAAAATGCGCTGGTGTTGTTTGAAATGCTTTGGGCGGTGTACGGCTGCTCGTACCGGCCGTTAGGTCATGTGTGACAGATCGGCTCGGGGGTGCAGCCCGAGCGAGGGGGCCATGCGCCTCTCCCGAGCCCCGGTCGCCCCCCCAATCCATGATGCGACTAAGCTGGATGCTAGAGTTCAGTCCGGTGATATCCATGTACCTGACCATGCTAATAAAAGGGGCTCTAACGAGCATCATGGCGACTGTGATCACACTGATGTTAGCAGGCCTGAGAGCTGTGGTTATAAAGCATACAGCTGAGGCCACGGGGAGGAGGACGTACGCTGTATTGGATTCGGTTTTTTGGGCTCGTCGTTAGCCGAGCTCACCCATGTGCATACCACATGCCTTACCCTGTCTGTGTGACTGTGTTTCTGTCCTGTCAGAGGTCACGTTATGACTCATGGATTCACAAGCATTCAGAGCGGGTTGTATTGAAACCTGAGCAGAGGGATGACAAATCATTCCTTGCACCATCTGCTGCCTGTAAGTCGCATGCATTTGGGTAATATCATGTACTGAATCCCTCCTATCAATAATTCATCAATGTGGCTCATCTCCTCCCTCCCCTTTCTCCTGTCGCTCATTGTGTGTGTGTGTGTGTATGTATATATGTGTGTGTGTTTGTGGGGAGGGGTGTATCTGGAGTATCTCACCCTATCCTCTCTTGGATGTCCTCCAGCTCAGGCCCTGGTCCACTCTTCCTGTATCAGCCTGGACACATGAGGGCAATAATTCATGCTGTGTGCATCATTATCTCCCATGTGATGTCCAAATGTCTGCTTCTTTATTGTAGCAAAACAGGAAGAGCTTATCTCCAGTAATAGCTCTAATGACTATTGTAAAACGTGGACTTTCGACAGGTTCTGTCCTTGACTCTGCGACAACCAGATATGCATTGACTTTCCACTGGCTGGATTTGATAATATTGATCAATGTCTAAACGTAAGAAGACAGATACCTTCATATTTTTATTTATATATATATATATATATATATATATATATATATATATATATATATATACCGCGACAAGTCTATATATATATATATATATATATTTGGGTAATGAAGAGGGAAGTTCACAAATACATGTTTGAGGAAACACTGGCATACAGTTGGAAATTAGCCACTCCAACATTTACCTTGTTTAGTGCTTCATCACCTCGTTGGGTGCCGGCTGAAGAGACATGCTTGTCGAGGTAGGGCTTCCTCGCACAATTTTTTAAACCCTATCTACTACCCCCCCATCCTAACAACATGCACTTCAGGAGGGCATGGATCAGGTGTGAGGCAAATACACTAATAGCCCCAGGTTGTCAGAAGCAAGACACAATCATTTCATTTTCCAACACGTTTACCATCAGCATAGCAGTCACAGCCAATAATGAGAGCCTGTCATTGTAGAAACAAATGGTGTCTGTGCAAGTGAAATAGTGTTTTATGTCACACAAGTGCAGTCGTTCTAAAACCTTTAAGAGAGAGCTCGTCCCTCTTACTCGTCAAAATGGGTATTGATTCATTCACGCTTTTTACCTGCTCTGGACACCCCGATCAATAATTGAATCAATTCTCATATGGAATTAGTGACATGAATGTTACTGACAGGAATAGCCAGCGGGAGTCCCATAACGGGGAAGAAATATTCCCTTAAATTTGAAACAAATGATCAAATAAGTAGCTGAGTGACTGGGCTAAAAATAATTCCTTTATTCACTTGTTCCCTATTTTTCCAACTCAGGTATTGATGGTGTCTTGTGACTGACTAAGAGCCGCTATCCATCCGCCTGGGTGTTGACTAGTGCAGTACTGGAATGGCCATGTGGATTGCTGGGGGTTAGTTCAGAAACAGAACAAGCACCAGCAGGACCAGTCCATAAATGATAGATGATAACCAGGAGCAGGGCGTCTGTTCTGTTCAACTGCTGCTGCTAAAAGCTACAGTTTAGTCTGTTACACTCGGGTTACTTAGTTTTAGCAGCAGGCCTGAACAGGGAAATCATTTGGGGGTTGGGAGATGGTGTGTTTTAGATAAGGTGGTATGATTTACTTTCTGGTAGTGATATTGACGGGTAGACATTGGCTGTGGTTTCATCTCCTGTGGTCAGACTTCCACCAGTGAACCTGAGGCTTGCCAGACAGGCAAATGGTAGCAAATGGGGCCAGTTAACAAAATCATTTGATACCACAACACAGCATTAGTATTCGAATTAGCCCTCCCTAAATCATAAAAAGTGTCTCTGTGGTGCTTTTCTCAGAATTCTGAATATTGTGGAACAATTGAAGAAAGAAAACTGTCCCATGTTTCAAAGAAATATTTGAAATGTATTGAGTAATCTTTGTCTGACAATATTACTAGTAATTAGTACTAATACTTCCAGTAAGTATCTTTAACCACTATTCTGTACGGAAAATATTTTCCTCTAAAAGCACGCTAAGACAGATTGAAGTTCAAAGTTGCAAGTAAATCATTTATTTTACCGTATCTGCATTCTCCATGAATTAACTATTAAGAGTTCACATTGCACAAGAAAGATCTGACATTTGCTCATCACATATTTCTTTATACAGTTGTCCACTCCAAGCGCATCTTGTTCGCCCCAAAAGTCTAGTTGAGTAATATTATAGGTATTTAATGTGCTTCAGCATACAAATAGCCCATGGCACAGGTTTATTGGACAGTTATTTGACAATAGAAAGTAACATTTTAATAGAACATTTTATTTGCAAAGGTTTTATACTTCAATCGGCATTTTACCAAATTGCTCGGATGTACATCATTTAACAGAGGCTTATATATATCTGAAAAATAGCTTTACGAATTCAGATTTAAAGACTAAATCCATCAGTATGTGACACAATAAGCAGGTAATGGGCCTAAATATTTGACTAAGATGTCCTGTTTTAGATGTTAATAATGATTCTAATGCAGTCATATTCTGCATCAGAATCTGGCTCAGATGAGAATGGATTAGACAAATGTTCATTTCCAATCAGTTTTGTTCTCTTTAGTTAGTTACTTAATTTTACAGTTTGCTTTGCCAACCTCCACACTTTGAGAAGGCTGCTCACAAGTGCAGAGCATGGTGCCCCTCGCGGGCCTCTAGACGTTCTGCCAATCAGAAGAACATAGGCTTTTAAGTCCTCAGTTTTTAAAAATGCCTGAGCTAGTATTTCCTGTTTCAGTTGGAGACTCGACTTAGGGGCATAAAAGGCAGTTTGAGATAAATAAGGACTTTATATTTGACCTTTTAAATAATACAAAGCCACTCTAGTGAAGGCCAAAAATAAAAGTAAGAGCTGGAACTTTATTAACATAGTAGCTGCTTTAGCAACAGCATCATACCATCTTCCTATAAAGCCTTAGTTTATACTGCACATCTCATTATCCCGTAGGAGTATGGGCAACAACTGTGCTCTTACCACAACACCTTGAATGTTAGCAGATTTTTGAGAGGAGAGGGGGCATTAGAAAAGGTTAAGCTGAATATTTAAGAGTACAGACAGTAAATAGAAAAATGGGAAAGGGCAAGGGGAGGGGGAGCAGGAAATGGAGGGAGAAGGATGGAAGCGATGAGCTGAGCTCCTTTCTTTCTGCTGGTTTGCACATCGGGGAACCCATCCAGAACACCTGAGCAGAGCTTCTTAAGATACCCAGGTTGCTCCAGTGCAGAATGCCCCATTTTCACAGCTTATAGTCTGTTTCTCTCTCTCTCTCTCTCTCTCTCTCTCTCTCCCTCTCTCTCCCTCTCTCTCCCTCTCCATGTCTGCCTCTATCCCTCCATTTTCCTCTCTCCATTTTCCTGACTCCATATACTCGTATGCACTGACACCCCCAGCCTCGGTGTTGCCCCTGAGCATTGATGCTGACTGATGCAGGCTGGGGATGCAGGGCACAGCTGGGCCTGATTGCAGCAGTTTATTTAATTAAAACATGAGAGGATCCCACTGGAGCGAGAGGTAGGGAAGACACAGACTCTATTTATAGGTTTGAACACAGATGCAAACACACACACACCTTAATGTCCGGGGAGAGCAAGGAGCCAGGTTGCCTCCGTTTGTCTCTGGAGAACATAGGATCGTACTTCGGTATGAGTGGTGTGTCGAGGTGTTGTGTGTCTGTGTGTAAGGCTTAATGTATATTGGTCGCTAATACTGTACATATATGTATCTTGGCATGTACAGAGTTTGTTTTGAGGTGTGATCTTAAGACAGCCAGAACAGTGAGTTGACTGTTTTTCAGGTCGCAACCGATTTTGAAGTAATGCATACACACAATTAGTGAGGAATGGAAATGTCCAACAGGGAGGTGAAGAAGCTTTGAACTATTGTCAATAGATGGTCAAACTGTACAAAGGTGGCAAGGAGCTGCTCCCTTGCCTCACTTGCTAACAGCAGTATACCCTTTGCTTAAATGCTATAATAACCACATAGCTCCTAATTAGACATGTGGCTTAGACGTGACCTTACAGCTCCTATTTAGTTTATTGAAACCTGCATATGCCCCATCTGCTTTATCATCATTTTCACACAACCGTTGTGGAGATTGCCAGTAAGTACACGTCTCAGAAGTAAATTATAGTCGATACCTTTGGTCGTAAGCACACTGCCTGCCCCTACAGCCAGGAAATAATTGTAGATCTGCAGGTGTAATCTGTACAGGCAGGTCCGCTTCACTGTGCCAGCAAACTGTCATTTCGAAAATAACTAAGGATTAACATTATTGTCTGGCCCTGGCTTTCTTACGTTGTATTATAAATCTAAGAAAAAACAAAAATATTTAGAATCCGGTCATTGCGTGTTATCCTGTGATGCTGCTCTCACTTTTTCAACTCAGATGTATTATTTAGTCTGAAGATTTCCTACCCTGCTTCAAGGGATTAAATGGGAGGGGACAAGGCTTTTTTGATTTGTGAGTGCCTATCTTTCCTATACTGTACCTTGACATTTCTTTAATAGCAGTGTTCTATGTTATCACTCAGTCCAAATAGCATTGTGCTTACATTTAAATTGCTACTACTGGACATGCCGCTTTAGGTCCAGTGTGTTTAATTGAAAGCAGTTTTCCCCCAGAGCACTATTTACATTTCCACCCACCACACTGTGTTTGAGTTTAAACATGTAAGAGCCGTTCACCTCACTGTCTATTTGTTTGTGCAGCCACTTCCTGCAATACTGTGTGTCCAGCTCAACATTGACTTGCGGCCTTGCCCTAGGTACATTTGAATCATGATTTGAATAACAGCTGGCAGCTGAGAGGCATTCGAGTAAGAAGGTGCTTTTAAAGATCAGACAGATTATGTTTGGTGCTATGTGGTTCGGTGCTTTGGATTAGAAGGAAATTGAAAAGCCACCTATAGCTAGCCTTGGTTTAGAGATTATCATGTGTTTGTGACATCACTGTGTGGATGCTTGAACCAGTTGCCCTGGTTGGCTTATTGTTATAAATCATTAACTTTGTTTAGGAGGAAGGTGTAGTGTTTAATTTACTGCACATTGAACTTTGTTCATAATGCTAGATGGATTAAATATCAGATAAACAAACCACATTTCCTCTCTACTTTTTAAATAAGACAAATCATTACTTGCTATGGTTTATCTATATCATTTTAGGAAGGTGTTCTTCACAATTTTATAGTTTTAAAAATTGTGGCTTTGCTGGTCACCACTTGCTGTGGATATAGCTCTGTCTATTTGCAACTGTGCTTGTGTTTATGTGCATACAAGTTTAGGTGTGTCCACAGAAAGTACAGGTTAGTGTCTCAGACAATACTTGTGCCCATGTGTGCCTGTTTGGCCTGCTGCTTTTGTGCTGATGCGGCCATAAATGCAGTCATGCTTCTCTGGAACTCTTAAAGCCTTCCATCTCTGGTTGTCAAGGCCCACTCTATAACCCCCCCTCTACACACACACTCGCACACTCCTTCTGCCCCTTAATTGATCCATCCATTTAGGTAGATCCAGTGAACCTCCTCAGGCTAATTTCCAGAGGCTAGGGATAGCCAGGGTGAAATATTAACTTGTTGCCAAACTGCTAGAAAATAGATTCCATTGTAAACAGACCAGTTTGCTACATAGCAATGAATAATAAAAGTTCCCATTTGTTTGACTTATATATAATATACATTGTTAAATACGTTTTTCAGCCATTTAAAGCACCTGATTAGTAACAATTAATTCCAAAATTTGATATCTGAAGCAAAGAGGGGAAAACGTGGAAAGCTGGATAGTTCAATCTCCAAAATTCCTCTGGCTGAAGCACTAAAGGTCTGGCGTTTGACATTTTCACTGCAGTTGCCATGGTTCCCTAAGGGCTTGTTCCCATCCATGACTGACTTCTTTTTATTGTCAAGGCAACCACAGAAACATGCCATCCTTGTTTCCACGATGATCTGGGTGACAACAACTCCCAGAGGAAACAGTCATTACAGTCCTTTTGGGACAGAGCCACTCAGTGTCTCTTTGTCTGGGACATCTGTACACTGCAAACAGGTCATCACATCAAGTATAAATAACTTCAAAAGGTTCTTCTTCCTCTTTACCGCTGATGGGTCAGAACAACACATGTCACATTAGTTAAATAAACAATTCCAAATTTGTTATTTCTTCTTCCGTCTACTGCGTTTAGACCATTAACACTTGTATAAATCTGCCTGCTTTGGAAGTCTGTTACCTCTCAGTGCTGTAACTGTGAGTGCACAGTCCAGGGACATGTGACTCTTAATACTCTATTAACTAAGGAATTTAGTTAAACATCAATAGAGTGGGAGGTCATTGCACCTAGTGAGTCAGTCGGCGGCATGAGCAATCCTTTTAAAGCCTTTCATTGACCATGTGATACCCTTACCCTACTAGCTACCCCCTATCACACACAAAAACTCGCAGTCCAAATATGGCTTATCTGTATACACAGACACATTAATACCTAAAAAGGACATGGTTCATGAAAGTGTTTGGATTATGAGAGTAAAAACATTTTTCCTTGTGTTTTGCAACATAGACACTAAAATCTTCATATAAATTTTGCAATTGTAAATTATACATTGTATACAATGTAGGAGACCATTTAAAGGTTCAGAGTGTAAAATGTAGTCCCATCTAGTGGTGAAGTTGTATGTTGCAGCTGAATACCATTTACCTCACCCTCACCTTCAAAACGTGAAATAGAACCTATGGTAGCCTTGAGTTTTCATAAGAACTCAAAAGGTGTTTAGTTTGTCCAGTTTGGACTACAGAAAAACATGGCGGCCTTCAGCTCCGGATCTCAATATAAAGTATTTAGATATAAAGGGCCAATTCTAGGGTCAAGATATTGTTTTTTTTACATACAAATGAAACAACACTAGCCAATAGATCCCTTTCACCTAATTTTTACTCACTGAACCTTTAAACCTACGTTTAAGGGAAGTTCTGGGTACATTTTTGGATATGTGTAGTTTCCTTAGCCAAATGAAGAAAACAAGAGATTAGTCTGACGCAAAAGGTGACAACATATGCTTTGTAAATTCTTTGCACCTATTGCTGCAGATGCATAAATATTTACTTGCGTATACAAGCAAACATGATGGGCAGTCTCCTGTTCAGACTGGATAGATTTGCATCACAGCATTACGTCACAGAGTAGAGCAATTTGGGTTTGTGGCTTCAGAAGGGATTGACCATGTAATTCAACTAAGTCAAAGACAATCCCTAAGAACATATTTGTTTAGCTTTAATACAAAGGTAGGGTCTAATTGCTAGGTAGAACGAAGCTCAATAAATAACTAGTTGATTCATTGATTTGATGAAATAACCACCTCCATACAATAGCATGGGAAATTCAAAAGACAGTGTGTGTACACAATATTTCCTGTGTACCCACGGCAAATCCTTTTCAATCTGTTTAATTATCTTTTAAAATGCTACAATGCAGACACATTGCTCAATGGGTTCTCTACTGTTCAGGCTTTGGACCTCTTTGGACAGTGCTGAACTATTAATGAATTCATCTTCCTTTTCAGTTTAATTGATTATATAGCCACTGTTAGAAAACAACTTCGTATTGCATTTCACAAGGTAAAACAGTGTTGAATATTATCAAGTTACTTCTCTTGACATGACTCCTCTTTCATGCTCAACCCCAAGGTGGGAACTGCAGCCTCACTTTATCTATTTTTATCCGTGGCATTTGTGCGTTAAATTGCTTGTTGGTGTATTTTATTTTTAACCTAGTCAGGTGATCTGTGAAAGCTACACTATTCTATTTAATGAGAGTTTGACACATTTGTTAGCTTCTGCATTTTTCATGTTGGTATGTTGATACTATAGCTTTTCTAAATCTAACTTTGTCGTCCTGATGTAGATGCTTCAACTGTAACTCAAGCCTGTTTGGTCTATGAGTAGAAATGCTCAGCAAAAATACGAGATCTTATTCTTAGTCTTATGCTGCTGACTGTAAGATGACCCTCGTCCAACACCTGTAGTCTGGATATTTGACCAGAGACAGATGGTGCGACTGAGTGTTAAGGTGGAGGGTTGTTAGTCATTTCAGGGGCGGACTGAAGGACTTGTGGTGAGGCACTAATCATTTATGTAATCTAATCACCCATCAGGAGAATCCCAGTCTTTGTTGACCTGGTCTGGGCCTCCCTTTGTTATTGAAACGGTTACTGTGGTAACGTTTGTCATGTGGTTTAGGGCGGTCGATCTGTAACTTGTGTGATGATGCCAGAAAGGCTCAATCCAAAAGGCAACATTGATCTCTGTGTGGATGATGGGTGGAGATTGTAAGGATTGTGTTGACAGCACCTGCTGTAATGTTTGCCCAAAATAAGTGTTAAATGAAAGGCTGTCTGAACTTTACTTCTGGACAGGTGCAGACAGCCTGCTGTTTTCAAATAGACATTATGAGTTTGTAGATTAACTGAATTACATGATATTGTATATATTTATAAATCATTTCACATTGCCAACCAACCATGCCCTTTAAGAAGTAGTAGATATTTTATATATCGCAGGATAGTTAAACATTTTTTTTTTTCTTTCTCAATTAGTGCTTTTAAATGCACAACATTTTGCCTTTGGCTACATATTTATAATGTTTTTTCAAACTATCTTTAAACAACAATGTTGAAAACGAACATTATTTTTTTTATTGATTGCCATCAATGTCTATACACACTATGAATGGAACCCTCCAAAAACTGTGATTTTGTTTTAGGCAATAGAGGACAAAATCTGCAGACCTCATTCCATGGAAAAATACATTTTAGACTTCAGTTGAAGCTTATGAGCATCAGTGGTATGATCAGTTATATCAAGAGAGGATGTTGACATTTACTGTCTTTTTACATTGAACCCAGGAAGGAGGGAGAGTAACATAAAAGGAATTTCCTTCCTCGAAAGACTTGATTGTTGTCAAATCCACTCGATTTGGCTAACTCAGTCTCCTGAAGCTTTATTTGAGCTTTTATATCTGCCATAGAACTGTTGGCCTCCATCTTGTACATTGGAATGTCTTGGAAGGGCTCTCTTCAGCACCAGTGTGGAAACTCTATGAATACTCCAGAAACCAAACTGTAATATAATTATAATCTAAATGATCCATATGACAGATACTTTTGCTTTGATCTATAATTTATTTAGATTCTCATCATCTTTCAGACATTGAATATTATCTCTTTGTCTTATTTAATATATTTTTGAAAACACAATAAATACACTGGGGGGAAAGGCTCTGACTCAATATTGCACTGAATTAATAAAACCCTTGGGGCTGTGTTGGTGTGCCGTTGTAACTGCAAGTGCTGTGGTGAGGATGTGATATGGACCAGCAAGTCTGTGTTGAAGTTGTGTCATTGTTATCAAAGTGTCATAGCAGCTTTGGTTTTGATGCAGTGTGTCCCAGGCTATACTTTTTGCACTTTTGTCTTTTAGCTGATCCCTCTATGGGGATATCCCCATCCCACCAATGGAGTGGTCTCTTTTTAAATGGACTTGGAAGCTAAACATTTGATCGACGTATGTTGTCAGTCTCAATGCAGCCTCACTGTTTGGGGATATCTTGGTGCTATAGCTTCTATCACACACCTGTCTCGATCTCAGGTATCCACATCAACATTTTAGGGAGACCAAAGCAGCAAATGCAAACAATCAGAACAGAACTGACTTCATGTTTGAGCTGCTTTAAAAAGGCTTCTCTAATAAAATCCCAGAGGAGCAGCAGAGATAGGTATAAAAGCTGTGGCTGGAGCTGATTGCCACTGTATGATGATCAGGCAAAGTAAGTGTTGGATAATTACCAGCATCTTGTAAATAGTACTTGAGTATAGCCTCTAAAATTAGAGGCTAGATGGTGAACTGCAAACATGTGACACCATCTACTAGATCTGTATTTGGAGGAAATAAAAGGCTCAAACTGCAAAGAAATGACAAGTAATAGACTAAATTGATGATGATGATGAGAAACCTAGATTTGTTTCAATTGGTTTATACCAGATTAAATGAGGCCATTCTCATCGCTGTTATTTTCTAATTTAGAACAACTTTTTTACCATTTTTTGGGCTCCCCACCAGGAACCAGTTTGTATTCAAATCCCACACTACAAGTCAAAACCCTTTATCGCCCTTTGTTTATGCACAGCGAAAGAAACAAATAAACAGCTTTTCAATTAGTGTGACCTGGATTCATGGTGGCATATAGTAATCTGTAGCTAATTTTAAATGTGTTAATCATTTTTACTTCCACATTGAGCTGTTTACATAACGCTCAGGGAATTAACACAAAAACTCTGGTCTAATGAAATGTTAACTGCACCAACTGCAGTTACCAAACTTTTTTTTTCAATTAATGTGTATATTATTATTTAATACATGCACTATAACAAAACAGAGTACTGCGGTACATGGCTTAAAGCCTGATACCATAAAAACACTTTTCCCACATTTAAAGAACATGTTTTAATCTAACAATTGTACTATGAATCAGATACAACCCCTGCAGCAAACACAGAATGAATAGATGCTGTTGCAGATATTGATACTTTTAAGTCAGGTAAGCATGTAGAAATACATCAAGATATTGTCATAGATTCAGAAATCCATTGAGAGATATTTGTGTGTATTTTTTTTCTGCACCTTGCTCAGCTATGTAGCCACTGTGGTAGTGCAGTGGTATACTAGCTGCCTGCTCTGGCCCATTTGTTCAGTCAAGAGGAGTAACCTCAAGCTGTGAGGAGACCTCATCCGCCTGCTAGGGGCGGGGATAGGAAAATAGGGCGAGCTGGAGAAAATAGGCAGTGGCAGTATTGTGTGTGAGTGTGTGTGTTTTGTGTATGGCAGGTACCCATGTGTGTTTGTGTGCCTGTCTGTGTATTACCAATCCTGTGCACTGAGCGATTGCAATAACACAAGAATGCTCTGGAGAGCTGCCAAAAATAAAAAGCTTGCTGAAGTGGGCCGGCAGAAGGGAATGACGGAGCCGCTGCAGGAATCAATCACTGCTCACCGTACCCACGACTAAATGTCTCAATACTTTAAGTGCTGCGGTTGCGACTTGCAAGCCAAACAGCAGAAGATGGTGGAGGTACTTCACCACCACCTGCAGGCCCACTTAGTACAACAGCCAAGAGCCACTGGCAAAAACTTGACTAACCAGGCGGAATCAAAAACTTGCATCCTCCTTTTTCCTCATCAACGTTACTTTATGCGTCTGATTCGGTCAGCTCTGTTAGTTTTGAATGTTTGAGATTTAAAGTTTTATCAATAACGCTTTTTAACAGTGGCAAAACCTGAAAGCTATGACCCACTATGCGTAATTATCATTTCACCTGTTTCCTTATTGGGTGGGTGAGTAATTATATAGCAGATGAGTCATGATAAAGTGCTTCTCAATGAAATAAAAACAAAATACAACTGACAAAAACAGGGCAATTTAAAAGCTATTGAAAAGTGTCCATGGTATCGACAATTTGAAAATCCACTGGGAGATAATTTAAAAGTTTGTGAGCTGTGACCTCAAATCACAGTCTCCTTCTCTCTTGACGCTGGAGTGAGAAAAACAAAACAAAAATCTTGATCAGAGGCCCTCAAATTCCTACTGGAATTAAATGGCTGCTGTTGCTCTTTAAGATAGGCAGGTGCCTTCCCCTGCAAGCCTCCAAATGTAACAACAAGCATCTTTGAACCTGATTTGGAATTGGAAGCAGTGTTACATAAGCCCGTCTGGTGACTTGGTCAGAAGCTTGGCAGCAGCATTTTGAACCACTAGTAAGCAGTTCTTCTCAATGTGTTGCTGAGACAGGCAAAAAAGTGAATTACAGTCATCAGAGGTGGAGGAATTAAATGCAGGTTTAATCCTCTTCCTCTTGCTAGCTATGGAAACAATACGATTTTAGCAGCGTTCCTCAGCTAGTAGCAATACCTAGAGTAGAGATACCTAGATTAGAGGCAGGAGGTTTAACAGAAGAAGATAAAGGGCCATCACCTCTGAGACAGTGCCAGCCGAGGCAGACTTGCACTTTTTTATTTTTTGTCTGTATAAAGCTGTAGAAAGTAATCAGCTATCCAATAGTCCATATAATGGAGACAATTAAGAAGAAATGTCTTTTGGGGAATATTTCCAGTCTTTACATATTTCAACATTTAGAAAAATACAAACAAAATTTGACCGAGGAGTATGAAGTGTATCAGTAATTTATGTCAGACAAGTGACGAAAGCCACTCCAAAACTGATCTAGAGATGGCCATCAACTACCTTAGCCCCTCAACCATAATACGGGGATCCACAGTAAGTGAGAACAGAGAAATTTGCTAGCAAGGGCAGAGTAATCATGGTGGGAGTGGGATTAATAATCCCTCGCATTTACGCTTCTTCTTTACAAGAAAGGAGAAGTGACAATAGTTTTGCATAAACAGCAGAACAACAGATACTTTTAAATACTGAACTTGTAGATATACAGATTTCCCTAATGATTAATTTTTTTTTTAAGTGGGAGGAGTCTTTGAGCGAGAAACACAAATATATCTGACTCAATAAATACACCATGTTCACCAGTTAACCACTGTGTGTGGCGAAAAACATTTGTATACTTTACTTGGGTAAAGGTGTTGTCTGTCCTTCATGTGAAGAGACACACTCCATGATGCTGAGATCAGGACTCAGTGGGGGCCAAGCCATCTGATGCGGGTTCTTGTTCCTCTTTTCCACATTTATTTGTGACTTTGTGACACGTCTGTATGTGTATGATCATTATCTTGATGCAAAGTGAATCTCTCTAATACATACATATACACAATCTGTCTGTGTCCCATTCTCCATCTCTCACTTCCGTCCCTTAGATCTGTTTCCCAGTGATTGCCTGCAGCAGAGTAAAAACAAGGGCCTGGCACCACCGTGTCGTTTATGTAATTCTTCTCGCAGCGTCTGGTCCCTGCGTTTCGCTGCGACGTAGTGGCTTGTCAGACACAGGGATTCAAGGGAGGGTCAGCGTGTGAGCACACACACACACAAACACAAATACACACGCACACACACACACACACACACTTGGGACAGGAGAGCAGATGGAGGAGCAGAATGACAAGTGCAAAACCAAAATTGAACTCAAACTAGATCTCATGCTGTCCCTGCTGGCATGTGTTTGTATAGGCTGTGTCTGAGTGGGATTTGCTATTTAAGATCCTTTTTTCTTCTTTTTTTTTTTATCACCTACAATAGATTTTCCATGACACCTAGTTTCCGATAACACTGCACATCATGGTGGGTTACCACACAGCTCGTAAATGAATGTTATCAACTCCTCCATCTGTTTTATCTCGTGAGTCAGTGGAAAAAGTAAAAGAATCTTTACAGTGTCTAGTGAAACTTTTTTTTCTTCTAAGGTGGAGTGTTGTTTTATCTCTGGTTGGAGGTTAATCAATCGATGGTGTCATTGATTAACCAGGGCTGTTGAAAACACCCTTAAAGCTGAGAGGTTAATTAAGATGGAAATCTTGGTACAGAGCTTACACAATAACAGTAGGTTGTTAGGAGACGTGAAAACAGTATGCATATACAGGCTCTGCCCAGTAAATGGCAAAATAAAGTTAAGTGTAATGCTTCTTTGAGGTGGCCACCAGTTGGCTGTTACTGTTTTGTTTTTACACCCCATCCTGGGTCTGAAATGAATGGTAAAGTGAATTTGCATTTCTATACATTAGAGCTGATCTAAATAAGAATGTTTTCACCTCCATCTTAAGACATCATGCAGGGGGCTTTAATCTATTTTGGGTTTATTATCATCACATTTGGCTCCAGCCTCGACGCAACCCTCAAAGGATAAGCGGTATAGGTAAAGGATGGGTAAATTCTCACTTGTGCTCTTTTAAACACATTCTTCTTTCAAACACAGACCGGGAACGATGCAAACCCTCAAGTTGAGCCTGTACAGACAAGTCACCCCCAAGACCCTAGTAGGTCTAAAACCTCACTGTCCCCAACTGAACACCTCTTTCACAGAATGTGGTTCTAGAGTGACGCACTTAATTCCAATGCTGGTCACACAGCTGTTCAGACTGAGGTTGCATTTGAAAGAATATGTGAGTTAGAACCACATATGAAAGTGCCCCAGATCTGATTCCATGTGATTTTGTCATTGAAAAATCTGATCTGGGTCACATTCTGTAAATTTGATTTGGTCCATTTGGGCTGCTGTGTGAGAGTAGTATTAGGGCACACCAACAGGCTTCTATGGTGTTAATCGAGCAGGCTAAGGGTTTGACTGAGAAAAGCTTGAAGTACAGTATGTGACCATAATGTTATCTTGTATCTGAGTGTTTGTGGATGAACAGGGGACTTTCTTGTTCTAATTGATTTAAAGATCATAAACGGATTAACAAACTAATTTACCAAAGTGTTCAGTCCTTTTAATTCAGTAAAGTCTGGACTTTGGCTGGGACACTCAAGGACATTTAGAAACCTGAAAACACTCGGAGCATTGTCTCAACTGTACACTTGAGGTCAATATCATGCCAATATGTCACATGTGCTCTTGAGCAGGTTTTGTGCAAAGATGGAAGGTTCTGAATACTTTCTGAAGCCGCTGCATGTGCACGTGACTTTAGCACGTGGATGAAGGCAACAAAGAGAAAAACAGCGTGGTGATGAGTAGCGACTTAGTACAAGTGGTCCCAGCTGAACGAATGAATGACTGACTGAATGAAACTGACCTTGAGAGGAGGAATTTGGAAAGGAAGAAGGGAATATAAGTGGTATGGATGATGTCAGGAAGTGGGTGGGATGCCAGGGACAGAGTGCTGACATCATTTCTGCTGCAGTAAATGAGGAGTACTCAGCCCGTCAAAGAGACATCTGCTCTGAGAATCTCGTTTCTCGTGACTTTTTTTGTCTCTTTTCTTTTTTTCCTCCCATGAACCTTTTCATTCTCCGTCTCACGTATGCCAGCATGTTTATGTTTCCGATCCGGGAATGGAGCTCTTGGCAACGTTGTAGAATTCCAGTTAGTGTGACGTGAGGATTCTGGTTAATGCAGTCATGATAGCTTTCCTGTTATTGTAGTTCCCCTCTCAGTTATTTTCACGCAGTTGGGGTGTGGTGTGAAAGGGGCTCTGTGTTTGTGGTTTTTTTTGTGAGTGTGAGCGAGTGTGTTTGTGTGCGCAAAGCAGTTTTGGGTTTGAGCACATCCTCATGATCTACTGATGACTTGTTATGTGACCACAGCTAGCCCTGGACTTATATTGTCCCCATTATCAGCCATGCAAGAGTTTGTCGGTTTGTGTCTGTTTGTATACTATAGATTCAGAAGAAAAGATTCACGGAGCAATTTTATTAGGACAGATCTTTCTACGGCTGTGGTGCCCCAGCTTCCTCAGACGCATTTTAGCATGTCACCACATCCTACTTGCTGCCTAGACCCATTTCCTTACTGCCTGTGGTTAACTGAGGTGTTCAGGTCTTGGAAGCTAATCTGAATCTTGTATTTTGTTATTCAGGTGTTTTTTTAAATCATTTTCCCTACCATGGAGTTCATGTTTTTGTCTCCCTTTCTTTGTTTTTGTATCTGCCTGTTTGTTAGAAGGATGATAAAATAACCTACCATACGGTTTACCAGTAAACATGAAAGGATGTATTATGGGCCAGGAAAGAACCTATTATATTTTGGTGCAAATCCGGATCAGGGGGTGGATCCAGGATTTAATTTTTTTTTTTAAATCGATGGATTGGGTGTTTTTCAACATTTTGGTTGATTTCTCTGAGAATAATGAATGAATGTTTGGATGTTAAGGGGAATGATATATGGGCGTGTACTTGGTGCAGATCCAAATAAGAATGGTTTGAAATTGATATGTCCAAGATAAATTCCTCCTTTTTTCTAATCTGTTAACTTCAGAAAACTATGGGTCTGACATAGAATAAAAGAACTGTATGGTTCCTGAGGTTTCATTTCCCAAGAGATTACAATGTACCAGTATATGAGCTTTGTGAGATATCAGCTGCTTCCCCGATAAAAATGTCCCAACTGTTTTTAAAGCAAAGAAAGATACAGCACTTGAGTACTATTGCATGTGTTGTATATGTCATAAGAAATGTGCATATAATGGCCCCTTGAGAAAGCATTAGGAGTGGCTTCTGCTTACATAACCCATGACAATATAATGTATGGGGGCTGGAGGTGTAGGAGCTAGTCAGATATGAGAAAGGGCGGGTGAAAGATAAACAGAGACCAAGATAAAGACAGCGAGTGAGACGGAACACATTATGAATGGGGAAGTGATAAATGCCATATTTGAGAGCAGTAATCTTTTCTCCATGAAAGAATGCAAGATAGGATCAATAAACTTTTTCATAAAGTTCCTTGTTTTCCTGTCACCTGGAAACCTGTGTCTAAATGCTACCAAAACAAAAGAGGGAATGACATTGAATCGGTTAACCAGGTCATTATATAAAACTCGCTTCCTGTTTCGGTACAACTCTACAGTGTTTGTTCTTGAACAATAAGCTGTCGGTCATTTTTTTGTTTGCACACTGCAATTCTTTGGTTACAACCACTTCAGCAGCTGCTTGTCAGAGGTTAAAATGGTAGGTAGTCATATCAGCTTTGCCTGTGACTTTGCGTACATGTAATTTCGACTCCTGGTGGTTGTATGTTGTGTTACTGGTGACAAAGTCAAAAACTCTCAACAGAGTAAAATAATGTTCTCTGAGGTTTTGCTCAGTTTAAAAAAAAATTATTCCCCCCTACGGATTTAATCTTAAGGTATTTTTGTTGACACAAACTTGACACAATATATACATACGAGAAACAAATATTTCCTGCATGGTGAAAACTTAACATTACAGATTAGATTGTGTTGGGCATTCATTGGTTAATGAAGGGTAATCTGCTCAAATGACATTAAAATCCCTGATACTTTCAGTTTTTTTTTTATATTAAAATTAATGAAGTGATTTAAGAAAATGAAAAAAATAATTTGTTGTGTGTATGTGTATATAGTGTATTGACCAAGAGGCCTCTGTGTGTGTATCGATCCATCATAGCCTCAGGATTTCTTGGCATCACTTACTTACAGAGGGTCACAGGAGGTAATAATATGCTTGTCCCTTGTAGTTCAGATCCAATAATCTTTTAAAAGGAACATGCATATTTTATGTCTTTTAAAAAAAAGTCAGTTTACATCCCATCAGAAATCTATAATCCTCATCAGCATCTCCTGCCAATCCCAAAACATCCTCGACAGATCAATGCGCTCGAATAACAGGGGCTGTTCTAGTTAATTGTGAGGGATTTAGTGCTGATGTTTTCAGTAATCGCCTGCTTACTTTCCAATAAGGTGCTTCAACAGGCCATGCATGGCTAATTTACAGCATTACAGAGCTGATAGTGTGATTACTTCGGCCTTTGTAACTCTATAGCACACATTCAGCATTCCCTGATGGATGATATGCTCACACACACCCTGCCCCTGCTTCCCGTAGTCTTTGCGTGTCAGTGATAGGCAGTAAAAATGACACTTTCTGACAGGGACAGCTTTAAACCCTGAAAGTATGTATGTGTGTGTACTTGCATAGCTTGTGTCCGCTTGTGTTGGCAGCAGCCATAACTGCTGGGTGCAAAAAAACGGCCTTTCAGCTCTTATCAGGGAGCTAGCAGAACAGGGACGATCACCTCCCACTGCTGAGCTATCAATGTGGAGTTAATTGCCTTTCAGAGGCAAAGCAGGGTGGGGGGGGGGGGGGGGGGGTGGTGTGTGTGTGTGTGTCTGTGTCTGTGTCTGTGTCTGTGTCTGTGTCTGTGTGTGTGTGTGTGTGTGTGTTTTCTTCTTAGAATTATTTTTTTATTTTCTTCCTTGTTGGCCTTTTCCCATGTTTTGTGATTAACCTCAGGAAAGTGCGGTGGAGGATCTGTGCTTGGAACTGTCCCCTTAAGCCTGCAATACATCGTTCAGATTATTTACTTAAACAATTGAAGGAAACGGACCTGACAGTTAGTGATACAAAACCACATTACACAGAGACAGCAGCACAGGGGGATGAAGAGGAGAGATAGAGGGAAGTACAGATAAGTGTAAAAGAGGGAGGTGGGGAGAGGTGGGCCAGGCTTGGCATGTGGACAGCATGCTCCGTGAGTGCTATAGAGTGCAAGGTCGTTCAAGGTCTCTAGTCATGCTTCACGGGTTACAGTGGGGGTTTCTAATGGGATGAAAAGCAGTTTTGTGTATCACGTGCTTGCGTATGAATGCAATGTCCCTTGCCAGTGACGCGTCAGAATGTTCTGTGTGTTTTATGTCTCTGTGTGCCCCCTCATATGCCTACATGTGCGCCGCTTATGGCCTAGTGTCGGATCTGCCACGTTAGCTTCCTCTAAACTGCAGCTCTCTCGTGTCTAATTGCATTTGTCACAGTTTGTAGCCATGAATACCTCAGCACTCACCATTACTCCAGTCTATAGAGTGCTTGTTTGATGAGAGAGGAGCTGTGTGCCTCCTGGTCTGTGTACAGTAGAAGCGTTTATTTATATTCTCCGTCTCTGGGCATCAAGACGAGCTGTCGTTTGAAGGACCCAGCAAGTGACGTTTTCAGAAAGAGACACACAAATGTTTCAAGGAAGAGATTCCGGTTTCCTTTGCTCTGAAGCACACCATAAGTAAATATATATACCCATGATTCCATTCCATCTACTCCATTTTGTGTATCCTGGCCGGCATGAGATACCAACATGTAAAAATATGTTGTTGCCTGCAGGACTGGATCACACTCCAAAAGCCTCCCAGCATAATCTCATCATATGATGCCTCAGAAAGGCATCAGTGAAAGAGCATGTGTGTGCGTGTCTCTCTGTGTACGTGTGTGTGTGTGTGTGTGTGTGTGGGTGGGTGCATGTGTGCGTCGATCCACTTTTGCGTCCTACAGCAAGAGAGAGAGAACAGGATCTACCCTGTATTCTTTCTTTTCTTTTTGTTGTTTCTACCCAGCGTAGATTTGCTCCAGCTCCACAGTAATATTTGCGTGTTACAGAGGTAAAATGAGAACATTGATTTCAGTTACTGTTCCGCCACAAGTCTCTAGTCCTGCAAGCGAGGCAGTTTGTATAAAGCAAGATGAATGTGATGGAGACTGTAATACAATTACTAATGGCAAATCACTTCCTGTGGATTTCTAGCTCGGCATTATTACACACGAAGCAGAGACACACATCTGCAGGCACTGGTTTGCTGGAAGGGTGTGGATTATTCTGGCATTGCTTTAAGAAAAATGTTGATTAGATCCATGGCCGGAGAGTTGGATGTAGATTCCCTGAGGCTGTAACCCACAGTTTGGCTGCATTGTGCTGGCCTGCTTCTCCAAACAATGAAACAGGAGAAGTAACTGATCCTGGATGTTAGTCCAGGACTTGTGGGTAATCTGTCCCTGTGTCATGTTTTGGCACCAGAACCTTGTGTGAGTCACTTCTCCAGTAATTCAGCGGCACACAGTTGTTTATTGTGCATATATATAATCACCCTAAAGTGCAGAGCTGAGTGAGTTGTGCTGAAGAAATAGTGGTCAGTTAGACCACGTTTCCTCTTTCCTCTGTTCCACGGAGCTTCTGTTTGGCGGGTTGACCTTTGTTGTACTTATTTAGGTCAGCACAAACCGAGTGGAACTGGTACTAAGTTTCTCTGGTAAACTTCCCAAAGAAACCATCATGCTTATCTACTAAACAGCAGCAATAAGAGATTTCTAACGTGATTTGAGGATGTAGTCATGGCTGGTGCTGGTTAATGCCTCTGATGCTGAGCATGGCACAGGCTTTCCCGGAAACTAAAATACAGGCCGAAACGTTCTATGCTTGAACCGCTCTCAGGATATATTTTACCCCTGTCAGTTAATTTCTTGGTTGGTTTGTATGTTTGACACTTTGTGAGCAAGATTAGACAAAAACAACTGAAAGGATTTTCATGAAACTTGATCAGGGAAGTTTTTTTTACCTGTACCAGATAACTGAATACATTTTTAAATCCGTGACTAGGAGTACATAAAACATTGCTCAGATAAGAATAATAAGTCAATTTTCTTGCACACAAGGAGGAAAGCGCCCAATCATTTCATGTTGGTTATCTCAGTCTGTAGCCTCCTGTTTGAATTGTATCTTTCTGCTCACACCTCCCCCATCATTATAGATTAACATTCCAGTAGTTGGCTCCTTTGCAATGAATGACCCGTAATGTGTGGCTCGGAAATCCCCCCCACCACCAAGGCAGATAATCCGTTTGGGCCAGATCAAGTGGAAGAGTGTGTTTTGACTCCAATTTTACCTTCCTGCTCTAAAGTGTTTCTCAACAGGGGGGGTAGATTATGGTCATGAGTAGTCTCTATAAATATGATTTTGCAAAGGCGAGGGTTCGAAATGATCAAGATGCATCAGCTCTCGACCTCTAGATGTATCTGTATGCGCTGTTAGCGGGGATCAGTCCAAATGTCGTCTGGACCTAAAACACCTACAAATACGTGGTTTGTTTATTTTGTGTGTAGTGAAATATTCGAATCGTGTCACAAAATAATCTATAGTCGGACTGTAAAATATGTGCACTGTCTGAAACTAACTTTTTTCATTCTTCCATCCCTTCTGTCCACAGTGAATGAGTATGTGTTCATGGTCCAAGCCCGAGGGATCCAGATCAGAGAAAATGTGAAATACATCGGGTCACAGGTACTGGAGCAGGTGGTGAGAGGGGCATACAGCGTCAATGGCACAGGTAAGAACATACAGCCTTTTAGGTGTAATAGGAATGATTCCTGTAGCTCTTATGTTGTCTTTTATGCACTTAAAAGGGCACAAATCAGCTTCCGACACTGATAACATTTAAATTGGAGTCATCTGATCTCGTAGTTTGGGACTCGTTCATTCAAAAAAACAAGGCATTGATGCAGTGATTTGTTTTGTTTTTTGTTATTGCAGATTATTCCTACGATTTCAACTTGAGCGACAGCGATGGTCCTCCCCCAACATACCTCCCCGAGGGCTTCACCTACCTCCCGTCAGAGGTTTGTCCTGCCAGGCTTCCCTCCATGAGTAAGTACACAACGTTAAAGTTTTTGATTTAAAGTTGAGTTTTAATGCTTGGCATTTATATTGGCGCATGATTACGTCATAAATTGACAGCATCAGACAAGGAAATCTCTCTCAGTCTCCTTGGTTGACCTTTAAACCATATTAAACAGTGACTCTTCTGGTTTCCTTGGCCCATGTTAAATGTTCCCTCGAGGGGATGTTCATTGTGCCTCTGTACATATTTTTCCTAATAATGAGTAGTGAAATGGTTCTAAGTTTGGGTTTTATTTAGCTGTTATTGATGATGCATGCAAATATGTTGTAATAGCACAGAAATGCTTTACCCAGCATTTATGTTCCAGATCGCTCGACTGTTGCAGGCTTTAACAAGCGTTTTTTTTGTATCCCCTCCCTCCCTCCATTTCCATATCTCTTTCCTTTCCATTTTCCTTATTATTATTTCATCTCAACACACACACGCACACACACAGAGGGCAGGTTGCAGGTGAACATGAGTGAGGTGTCGCTGGAGGAGGTGGAGAGGTACTTGCTAGAGAAGGAGCCAAGCATTGCCCCAGGAGGCTACTGGAAGCCCCACGATTGTTTACCTCGCTGGAAGGTAAGTTGGAGAACTGGCTTCAGTGTTTATCCGCAGGTTTCCTCTCACACATGAACAACACTGGGAAGGAGACCCATTCACAACAGCAACAAATCCTCCGCATGAGGGAGACAGGGGCAGGAAGTGATGTATTAGGTCTGCTGCTGGGCTCACATGATTTCACACAGACACCGTCATCAGTTTCCTTTTTACCACAAACACTATAGACATCTTCGTAAGTGTCTTTTTGAGAAAAGGTGTGTGCTCTCGTACACTTCTGACACTTGTAAAATGTTTATAGGGAGCATTAAATCTGTTTTGTCAGTCATCTGCATCTGAAATGGCAGAGCTTGGAGGTAGAGCAGGTCATCCACAAACCAGAGGGTCAGTGGTTCAATCCCCGGCTTCTCCAGTCCGCATGCTGAAATGTGTTCTTGGGCAAGACACTGGATATTAATTGCCATTGACTGATATTTCCACCATAGGGACCTGATAAGTAGGGCCAAGTTTAGACAAAATGTTATGGCTCTGGTCGGGTTCAGTCACATCGTTTGTTATTATATGAAAAATCATAATTTTATTTTGTGGTTTGTTTTGGCGGCTGCAGTTGTTGAATTGTGTTGTGTATTAGTGACAGGTAAATTAGTTGTTTTGTCAACCCTATTCATATCAACAGAAACCCCTCTCTGCAGTTCAACAGCAAATCAACCTACATCCTTCAAATGACTGTAAGGTTGATTCGGCACATCCCTGAAACAGTTTCAACATAAGCTGAACATTGACCGCTTCATGAAAGCAGGGGCAGTATGATTTACCTCATTTTCCACATGAAGTGTCATCCTCACTAACCCCAACAACAGTACATCGGAAAGTTTTCCCCAAAACACCTACAACTGAAAAGGGGCAAAAAAAAGCTGTTACTGAGAGTAGCCATTCGATTTATTATCTTGAGCTCCACAAACTAATGTGCAGCAGCTGATATCTTCACACTTTGACTCTGGAATACTGAACTGAACCAGCAGTCGAGTGGTTCATTTGAGCTAGTGATTTGAGGGAGAGTGCAAAGAGCCCCGACCTCTGACGGCATCTAGTCCTAGTGACTGGGAATTCACTGGATGGTTGAAGCAAAGGACTTTGATCGTATCAAACTTAAACTGGGTTGTTACACATTGTTTTTGAACTTTCTTGTAATGTAAGACTAGGAACATAATGGCAATGAGATGAGGTGCTCATATAGTGACTGCACGTCGAACAAATGTCCCTATTTTAAAGTACTGAATATGCCAAAGTCATACTTTAGCTCATACCATCTTTTCTACTTTGTAACCTTTGATGCATAACAGGAATATGACTTTCTTCTAGCTGACAGCCGCATGTAAAAATATAAGCATTCAGCTTATGAGGAAAAAACTCCTTTCATAGACATTTTAGTTTGTGGAAAATAATGGAACACTGTGCACAATCATTCCAGTTTACTTAAAGCCCCTTTTAAACTGCATGTTCAAGATGGGAACCTTGCACCTTTTTTCTGCCCCGCCGTTCAGTTTTAAATTCTATGTAATAGGGTGGGTATGGACGAACAGGATGCCTGCATTGTTGTGTCACACATCTCGCTGCCGTGCTATCTACCAGATTTTTTGTTATGTTTATATATATATTGCATTTTCCTCCATTCTGTGTTTCCAGGTGGCAATCCTCGTCCCATTTCGAAACAGACACGAACACTTACCAATCCTCCTGAGACACCTGGTGCCAGTGCTGCAGAAACAGAGACTCCAGTTCGCCTTTTATGTCATAGAGCAGGTATACACATACATTTATTTGCAGGGTTTAACATCTATCCGTGTGATTCCTGACACTTTGTCAGGTCTGCAGTAGATACTTGCAGTTTGAAATGATTGAACATAGCTACCGTCAAAAACAGGAATTGCTATAATACGAAATCATCTCTTTGATATATTTTCTCTTCAGGGGGGCACTGAGCCATTTAACCGAGCCATGCTGTTCAACGTGGGCTTCAAGGAGGCTATGAAAGACCTGGACTGGGACTGTCTCGTCTTCCACGACGTGGACCACCTCATGGAGAACGACAGGAACTACTACGGCTGCACAGGCATGCCCCGTCACTTTGCGGTCAAACTCGACAAGTACTCTTACATGTGAGTCTGGATTCTGTGACCACGTCTAGTGAATGTGTTCCTTCCTTGACATGAATATATATAAAGTGTAATTGTCCCTCCAAGGCTTCCATATAATGAGTTCTTCGGTGGTGTCAGTGGCATGACGTCGAAGCAGCTCAAGAAGATAAATGGATTTCCTAATGCGTTCTGGGGCTGGGGAGGAGAGGACGATGACCTCTGGAATAGGTGAGGGAAGCTTTTGTATTTTGTGTTATTTATTTTTTCCTTTAAGAAACAGCAGTTTCGCCGGCCCCCACTCACGCATCTCACAGGCAGCTGTACTCACCCATGGGGGCTCTCAACATGTGTCTTTATTTAGCCTTTGGTGTGAATTTACTTTGAGCCTTCCTCTGTCTCTCTGCCATGTCCCTCGTCAGTGTCATATTCACTACACTTCCTGTGAAAACAATACCGCCGGTCTATTTATTATGCATTAATGACCTTTAAATTTGTTTGTACAGGGTGCAGTTTGCCAATTTCACAGTGAGTAGACCGCGAGGAGAGCAGGGACGCTACATGTCCATTCCACACCACCATCGCGGGGAAGTCCAGTTCTTGGGAAGGTTAGTTTGCATGCACGCACAGCTCATTCCCACGCAAACACACACCCACCCTTTGGTTAAATGTGGAGGCTGATAATTGGAATGTGGCTTAGCCTCATGTGATGTAAGCCAGTCACATGAAAAGCAGCAACTTTGAGAGAATTTCCACTCTTTTAAAGACTTTGCATGTGACATGTTTGTACGCATCAGGGCTGAATTCCGATCATCGCCCCTTCTGCTCTCTGCTCAAATTCTAAGTTACTTAAAACAGCCCTAAGAGTAAAATGTTTCTTTATAAACAGCCCTAATAATAAATGTTTCTTTTTTCAGAGGCAGAGCCAAGGAAAATACATATAATTTCAAAAAAACAGATTTTCTCTGGTAGATCTTATTTAAATAGCTCATGATGATAAAGTCCCAATGAGGGAGTTATCTGCTGATGAATCACTCCCAAGTAAAAAATATGCAGGTGTCGCTTTCTGTTCAAACCACAGAGAGCAATGTTCCCATCAATTCTAGACACTATGTGGGATAATTAAACCTGTTCCTCTTCATATTCATTCCTAATCCTTCATAAATGAGTTTGCTAATTGATGCGACTTATGTAACTTGCACTATGAATTACTCAGATTGAAACAAGGTGAAACCTCTCCTCTCCTATCCTCTCCTCAGGTACAGTCTACTACGCCACTCAAAGGAGAGACAGAAAGTGGATGGTCTTAACAACCTAAACTACTCCCCCTTGTTGTCCAGGAGGCCTCTCTACACCAACATCACAGTCAGCTTGAGCAGAAAGCTTGCACCCGTAGCCGTCTACTGACGTAGGCACAGCTGGACTGCAGACCACATGGGAATCAAAGTCCTCTGGGACATCAGCCATATATCACCAGTTGCAGTACTGCTTATGACTTTTTGGTTGACTGATACTTTGCTTTCTTTCTTTTGTTTGTATGCAAAAAAAAACAAAAAGAAGACTTAAATAAGTATGTTGGATAAATCATATTAGAAAAATAAGGATTAAATGCTGCGCTACAGTCCATCACTCCTCTCATCTGGGCTTATCTAGTCTTCTCTCTCCACATGCCTTTTGCACCATTTTGGCCTTCAGCATCCATTCATTCATTCATCCGTTCATTTTCTGATTCAGACAGTTAACGTTGAGGTCGGCCCTTCACTCTTGTGCTCGTTTATTACAAAAGGCCATGATACACACGCTCATTCAAGTGCATGCGCACGCACACAAACAGTTTGATTTGCATGCGCTGACACGGTCCCTGAGGCTTTGATTTTTACTTTGCTCTTGCACTTCTTATTTTACACTGCTGCAGTAAACCTGTGAAAACGTTGAAACATTCGCACACACGCTCACACACACACAAACACACACTCCAGACCTTCTAACCACATAGCTACTTCAACCGCGTTGAATCCTGCAGCTGGTTCTGCAGAAGGTATGCCAAAGCTACAACTGAAGAGAGCAAGAGAAAATATATAAAGAGTGATTGCTTTCATTCATTTATAAAAAATATATATTTAGGTATATATATATATATATACTATATACTATATACACTATATATACTATATATATATAAATATGTGTGTATATATATATATATATATATATGTGTGTGCGTGTGTATATATATATATATATATATATATATATATATATACTGTTTGTAAAATAATTTATTCTAAGTTCGGAGAACATTAATTCCTAATTAATCATCTCTTAAAAACTATAGTTTGTCTTGTGAAAATACCATTTACAGACTGTGATGTTTGTGTTTGCATAGTTGCGTTGGATGTTCTGGCTGCCTGGAAGTGGCTGTATGTAGGAAAGCAATGCTCATCCTGTTAGCAATAAGCTATAATAGCAGACAGCAGACTTCCTCACTATACAGATGCAATAGCACGGGTGCTAGCATTCCCTCACTGGACTACAGAGAACGAGTGACTGTGTATGCAAACTTCACATTCAACACACCTTTGCCTAAGCAAACATGCCACCCTTTTCAGTACCGTGTGTGTGTGTGTGTGAGTGTGTGAGTGTGTGTGTGAGTGTGTGTGTGTGTGATTAAAAGTGAGGGAGAGCTATGCAAATGGCCTGTGTGTAGTCTGTTGTCAGTGCGAGGTCTTCAAGGTGACCACCCGTCTTCACCACTGAAACTGTGATCGACTTGACTCCAGACCTCACGTGTGTGCGCGGTGGAAGTCCAGGCCAGGGAAAGATAAACTGTCGCCTTCTTTCTTTACTTTAGTTCCAACATCCTCAACGTTTACTCACCTTCATTTTTACAGAAGAGGACCGGAGGTAGAAAATACTTGATTGCTGTCACTGTCACTGGTGTTTACAGAAGCTTTTTTCTTTGTTATTTTTCAGATTTTCTTGTGTTTGTATATGACGTCAGCCAGCCCTCCTTCAATGTGGGTGCTGTGAAATCTCTTCAGTAATGTATCTATGGCTGCCTTTGTCTGGTTCTTTTACTGGCACTTCTTTATCGTGACTTGGAAATGGGGAGTAAAAAAAGCAGAGCTCAACGCTTCTCTGAGACATCAGGTGATAAACCACTGATTATCCCTGGTAGCTTGTAGGCATGTTTTGTGAATCAGACTCACGGTAGTGGCGGCCTCAGCAGAGTTTTTGTCGCATGGCATGAAACCTAACTGTGCACAGACTGACAGTGCTATGGCAGTTTGCAGCCGTTGCTAACGTTTTCCTCCCTGATTTCTGTGTTTGACAGTGTTGATTTCAAGTAAAATATCCCAATACTGTACACGTAGATCCTCGAAAGAAAAAAAAGAAAAAAACAACACACGTACATATACACACATACAGACACTCTTTCCTCACTGGCTGTCTTAGTCATGCAGCTACTTCATTTCACACAAATCGCCTTGTATGGATTTCTTAAGATGTATCAATTTGGGGAAAATGTGGGTGTTTGACAAACTGTTGTGTTCCCACAGTGAAAAAAAAACTAAAAAAGAAGCAAAGAGGCTGGACCTCTTTTTATTTATTTGATCTTTTATGGATTATTTTCTGGAATTGTACGGTTTTAATTTTTTTCTTGCGATTGATGTGATGATTTAGTAGGTGACATACTGTATGACAGTGTTAGATGCACTGAAACCTGTAGTAATGTGTATATGTGGGATCGTGAGGTTCGGGTCTGTGTAAACTGGGAACTGTTGCGTTTCATTCAGACGCACGGGTTTCCCTCTCTTCAGATATGATGGAGGGGGGGTGGGGGCTGGTTTTCGGTGAAACGGAACGGTGTGTATTAATCTGCTGAACAGACGTGTTGGAGGAGGCCATTTTGTGTGACAACCACAGGAAGAGAAAGACGCCTAATCAGAAAATGCTAGTGGTCACTGTCTTTCACTGGGCGCCGCCTTTTATTCTAATTGATAATCAATGGTGCTGACCTTCCAGAGCTTTTGTTGAAGCGGAGTCCCTCTCTACGTGCTTACTGGAACCAACCTTGACATAAAGACTAGTATCTACAGGCAGAGCAGCCTTGCCGCTTTTACGGCTTTTGCATTTGATTCTAATCTACTCTGAAGTGGCGTAGATGTTCTGTGTCTTAACATCAAAACATGCGTTAATCCTGATGCCTTCTCATCAAGCCAGGTGAAGCTAATATGTGTATTTGTTGCCACATGCAGAGGCACGCGTTTACCTCCTTGCCAGTCACCCGGGAGGCGCCCAGTGGAATTCAAGGACAGTGGCAGTGTGTGTGTTTAGTTTTCTTTTCCATGTGTGTTTGAGTGAAATGGCTAAACCTGTCCTCCATCTGGAGTTTGAGTTTGTTTTTTATTTTGCTTTTTGTTTTTCCAGCACTGATAAGAAAATGATCTATGGCCTGGTTCTCACAGAACTTGCAGGTTTATTTTCTAGTTCTCGACACAAACATGATTACATTGTATATTACCTTTTTGTTTTCATTGCTTTAAATTAAAAGCTCGATGGACGTATAGCGGAAAAGCCAAATGGTTTTAGTTTGAGTATTCAGGTGAAGATTCAGGCGCAGAGGGACCTCTCGATATCAGGAGGCCGTCTGGATGACATACAGTAGATATTCTTGTAGAGTCAGGATTGAGCTCTATACTCCATAATGTAGAATGAGCAGCTTAATCACACCATGTCCTAAAAATAGGAGGGTTTTCTCCGACTGCTGGACAGCTTTGCCCACTAGATGGCGTATTAACAGGAGCAAATCAGCCTCATGCTTTTTATTAAACACAGGAAATATTGTTAGCATCCTGGCTAGTCTTGTTCCTGTTACATATACCATGTATGTGATCTCAGTCCAGAACAAGACCAGGCCTGCTGCTGTCAACCCATTCTTCATTGTACCATAATCTCACCTGCTCTGATCCATTCTGTGCCAGTTTAAATGAAGGGACCATTTTTGTGGGGGCATCTGACAAGACTGGCAGCCTTAAAGCTTCTTAATTTATTGCAGTGTTGTTTATTTTTCACTCAAGTTGTGTTTTTTTTTATAAGCAAAAATATTTAAATTGAAAAAAGTGCATATCATCATATTGATCATTGTAAATATTGTTGTGTGTACTGTTTTAGAAATTCTATAAGGTCTTAAATCACTACAGATGCTAGCGTTAAGAACAAGTTTTGGAGGGGTTTGGCCCGGGGGGCAAATTATCTGGTGCCATTTTTAAGTGCTAGTGAAGCTTACACAGCGACATCAATGTTTTTACATCACCGCTTCCCAGCACAAAAGCCTTTTTTTCCCCTTCTTTTTTTTTAAATAAAAAATATACTTATCCCATGAATCTTAGATTCCTCTAACTATTTCAGACGTGTTCCGCATTCCTGAGGCCTCCCCGCACTTAGTATGCTGCAGCGGTAGGAGAGACGTATCATAGCAGGACGTTGGCATCAATCTTCAGATGAAATCCAGTGTCCTTGTTTCTGCATGTGAAGTCTCTTGGATAGTGACGGCAGTCGGGGTGAGGTGACGGTCAAAGGAAAGCACTGCAGGATAGCGATGTGTCAGCCAAAAACACCATATGCTTACAATGCAATGAAACAGAGGCACCCAAACCAGCGACATGATCTACTCCAAAATCGACATAGATTTTTTTTATTGTATGAAAGCTAACTACTTAAAAAGAAAACAGAATGCAGATTGGTAAATTAAAAAATCTATACTCTCTGATTGTAAGGAGAGAAACTCTCCTTGAATTGAAGCCATTTGAAGCTACTTGTCAAAACTTGATGTCAGCCTTACGTGGATCTGTTTGTGTATTGGCATATTATCTTTTGATTATTGAAATTTGTATGATGGAGATTTTCTTTTATACCATCATTGTTATTGTCAAAGTACACCAATAAAACTTGTAAACATACTGTATCGCTCTCTGTGTGCGTTTGTCTGTTAAGCATTTCCTGGAACCACTGGTTAAGCTCAAGCATTTCCCTTGCTGTGTGGTTAGTGGGTCTATTTTGATTCTTCGGAAGATAAATGTGGTTATGCTGCATATAACAGCTTCTGCACTTCCCAAGTGTGCATGACCGTACACACGCATGCCTCCTGTGAAGATATATTTAGTTTTCCCCTCTTTACTTTGGCTTGTACCTCCTCCAAGGCCTAACAGTCCCCTTCAATTCAATCAAGCTGCACCATCTTCTACACACTCATTGATATCAGTCCTCTAAATAGGCCTGATTTATTCTATTTCATGAAGATCCATCAATCTTTTTTTTTTTTTTGCAAAAATTTAGAAATAAGGGGGACAATTATGTATTCGCTGAGAGTCTCCAAGAGAATTTTCTGCAGAAATTAGAAATGTCTTTATCTTATTATCACATGAATTCTCCTTCGAAAGGAACTACGTGAGGAAAGCTGATTGAATTTCCTCGGCCCGAGGGCTGAATTCCTGTGTGAGAAACCCGTGACGTTTTGCAGTGTGAGCAGGGATAGACGGCATCACATCCCCTCTTAACATGCTCTCACCCAAACAGAGGATTATTGTGTGTGTTTGTGTGTCAGACAGCATGGCAGAGGCTCTTGTGATCCACAGCTGCTAATAAAATCCCCACATCTCCGTTACAGTTTCCTCAATGTTGGTATTCTTCTTCATGGTGCCACTCTCTTCCTGACTGCTGACTGACTGTGTGTGTGTGTGTGTGTCTGTGTGTGTGTGTGTCTGTGTGTGTCCATCCACATCCCAAGACAGAGGTGATGTGTGTTGGATCCGTCCAGCCCGTCGTCCACAGAACAGAATGAGATGCTTTGACCAGAGATTGAATCGGAGCAGCTACAGGCCTGAGGCCTTTAGCACATTCACTGTGCATCTCTGCGAGTTGGTGACAGCTGATTATTAAATTATGCTCTCAGAAAAACAAAAAGGAAATGCTAAGTGTCAGGGATGAGATGTATTTTGGAGTTTAAATATACTCCACACAATTTCTGCACCGTTTACCAAAGTTGTTTTTCTCAGCAAAACATAAGAAATAAGGTGCAATGGCAGTAATTCATATGATGGAGTGTATTTAGAGACGTGCAAAAATACCTAAATTTATCCTCATTGAAAACACCAGTGTCTGTGTGTGTCTGTGTGTGTGTCTCTGTGTGTGTGAGAGAGAGAGAGTTCTTGGCAGAGGAACAGAGCCTGGCTGGAGTAGCCACATCTTAATGGAGTCTGGGAAACACAAGGCTTTGGTATTCTACAGCACCAGTGTCACTTAGCTGACAGACACACACAGTGGGCAGCTCTTAAGATCTCAAGAGCTGTCTTGGTATGTGTATACAACACACACACACCCATCCGTTATTAATTCATCCACATGCACCCCCATGAGTAATGTGCCACTCAAAGGCTTTGATGTCATCTGTGGCGCCTTGCCTTTGTATGCGGCTTGTGTGTCTGTTTCAGAGCGATCCTCCCCTCAGAGGGTCCTCAACTGGAGTCTTTCAGTGGTGCAGAATGGTGGCCCACTCTTCATCCAAGCCACACTTCTTCTGTGTAGCTGCATTTTCTGTGTGAACGTCCTGTGTGAAAGTCTGATGAGTGTGTGTGTGTGTGTGTGTGTGTGTGTGTGTGTGTGTGTGTGTGTGTGTGTGTGTGTGTGTGTGTGTGTGTGTGTGTGTGTGTGTGTGTGTGTGTGTGTGTGTGTGTGTGTGTGTGTGTGTGTGTGTGTGTGTGTGTGTGTGTGTGTGTGTGTGTGTGTGTGTGTGTGTGTGTGTGTGTGACTGAGAGTGTGCGTGCCTCCTCTAAACACAGAGAGACATGGCCTTTAGCTTTCCAGCATAGCTTAGTGCCTTCTATATAAAACAGTGTATGTGCTGACATCATGCATTCAAGGGGCCCTGCACTCATTTCTTGTTTAATCAGATGTTTGAGTGGGAGAGAACAACAGTGCCTTATTGGATATTGCATGTGCACGTGCATTGGTGCGTGCGTGTGTGTACGCATGACTATGAGCTGTATCAGGCATGTGCAAAAAAAACACGAGATCCTGGAGTAGAGCGACGCGGCGTTCCTGTGTGCATGTCACATGAATTTGTAACAGGCCTATCCATGTATTACATAACCGCTCGTCTTGCTCTCAGGTTTAAGCGTTGTCTCCTGATCACTAACAGGCCCTTTGTAGAGCTGCTGCTTCCAAAGAGGACAGCATAGCATCCAGTCCATTCCCCCCCCCATGGGCTCCGGGCCCTTTACACTTACATTAACGCTGTCTGGCCGGGCTGTGGAGTTCCGTGTGTGCTGCGTACCTGAGCCCGGCGTGTTTTCTGTTGTGACTCGTGCCTGCTCTCACGTCAGGACTCAGGGACACGGCCGATGGACGGGGAGGTTGTAAACACATCTGCTGTGTCTCCCTGAGTCACTGACTGTCCATCCTTTGCTCTCCTGCTCGCCCGGCACCTTGTCACATCCCCGTCTATCACCTGGAGCTTTCCTCTCCAGCGAGCCGGGCTCATCTTCGCATCCCACACTGACTGTCACATCCATTCTCATCTACTGTCTCATCTTGTTTATTTTTCTGTGACACATTCTCACTGTACTGCACAGTTGTAAATACACATCTTTCTCATTACATCTCTCATCATTCCAACCAGATGCAGGCTGATCCATATGTGCCTTCAACTGTGACCCCCACCCTCTCTATCCGCTCCGGGTTTCCCCTCTCCACTGGGTATATTTATATGTAGCCCGGTGGTTTTCATTACGCTACCATTGCTTCATCCCGTTCTGGTCATCGATGTTGTCTATATAAAACTATGTGCTGATGCTGTACAGAAAGACCTGCTGACGCTGCGTCAGTGGTGCAAGGTCAACTTGTTTTTTTTCAGTTCGTTTCACTCGGCTTCGTTCATTACCACCGAGGCTCTCCAAACCTCTGAGTCCACAAGCACTTTCACCGAATGACCCGTGGATCATCAGACCGGGTCACGTGACAAAAGTCTTGTGAGCCGCTGCGGTTTATTTTGCGACTTTTGTGTGACGTGCTGTTTCAATTACATTCTTATCAAATGAGCACAGCTTCCTTTCAGTTTGAGTAGTTTAGTGAAGGCAGGGGTTTTGAACAATAGTGAGTGCCTCTACAGAAAAAAAAGAAAAAGACCTGTTTGCTCGGTGCAGTCACACCTCACATTCCCGGAGCCAATGTGCTGTGCAGTATATAATATATGATTACATTTCTGGTCCCCATTACAGGCTGACAGCCGTTTAATCAGTGGTAGATGTTGCTGTCTTCAACCATTTGCTGATATTCTGTGAATCCTGCAGCACAGAGCAGCCCGACTACAGGCGCAGTCATTTTTCAAAGTCTGTTCTCTCTCCTGGTTCCGTGATATTGATTTTGGGAGAAACAGTGGTTCATGTTAATGCCACCATGGAAACTTTGGTTGTAGTTTCTGACCGTCAACTTACTGCTGTCAATGGCTTGACAAGTCTACCTCCTTCAAAAACTCATCAGAGAAGTTCTTCTTGGTCTTTTTTCTTGTCTTTAAAAAGCAACATAACCTAATAGCGTTTCAAAGATCCATTTAAAAAGAAGATTAGAGAGGAAACATGGGGATAAATCACTTGGCCATCACGTCATAAAGTAAATTGGGGATCGTCCGACGCCTTCGATCACCGCCTCTATAGGAGGTTGATATACTCTACCTGTACACATAATAGTGGCTGTGGTATTTGACCCAATTCTGTAATCCTTCAGATTACATTTGTAACACGAAGGCCACTCAGAGAGCACATACCAATGTCCAGCAGTCCCTGCAGAACACCCGCTCTATCCCCTAGGCCACGCTCTCCCCTTAGCTTCTTTTTCTATTTATTGTTTTTGTTGTCACCCATAATAAAAAAAAACACAAAGAAATGTGCGATTGCTGATAAACAATAATAACTCTCTCCACAATAAACTCCACATTTACTGACAGTCCGTTATTTACAGCGATAAATAAAGTTGTACTGAATTAAACAGAACATAATCCACAACCCATATGACATTTGGAAAAATACATATTAAGCCGTCATTCTACACACAGCCCTCGAGGGGTTTAGATTTTATTCATTTTCCATCTCCCATGCCATGTAACGTTTCGTCAGAGTCCCCCAATGGTGAATTATGGAACTTCTCTGAAACCTGGAAAAATGTGGCAGGACACAAAACTGTCAAAACAGAAACACGTATACCATTTTTATACCATGTGTAAAAGTGGAGTTTACAAAAAAATGTAAATAGCACCAAGTTGATACAGTATTCATGAAAAAGGGCCAGACTAGAGTCCGCACAGAGGATGTTGGATGTGCTGGTCAGCAGAAACCCGTAGCAGCGTATCAGTCCCATATCATTCACTTTGCTCTGCTATTCATTCTCTTATACAAACAGTTTACATCATATCAATGCATTCACTTCATATAAGTTAAGAAAAAAGGTAAAATATGAAAAGGAAAACAATCATGATCTGAGAAAAAACCAAATGCCCTATTGAATAAAATCTCAAGGGACAATATTGCCCAGCTATACAACCATATGTGTGTCTTTGTAATTTTCTGCGTCTGCTCCTCCTCACTTCGCTAAACTAAATACCCAGGACATCTGGAGGCACTGGGCTGGGGGGGCTTATGGGAAATGTCTTTCACCGGTTCAGTTCATTTGCAGCTGCGCAGATGGGATTTGAAAACGACAAGAGAGAATCAGCTTCACGAGAAGCACACATTAAGTCTCCTTGAAAAAAAAGAAAAGAAAATAATAATAATAATCTGTAGCTCAGATGCTACTGGTCTTCTTTTTGGTTTGCCGCCTCCTTGGCCACGCAGTCTTTGACCTCTCCTTTCAGCTCAGCTAGCTGTTCTGAGTGGACGGCCAGGGTCCCGTTGACCTCGGCCAGGTACGAGTCCGAGTGTCTCTCCAGCTCCGCCCGGATCCTCTCCAGCTGCTCCGCCAGTTCTCCCATGCTGCTGCACTGGCCCTCCACCTGGCTCACCCTGCTGTCAAAGCCCTTCACCTCTCTCTGCACTTCTATCGCCGTGCTCCTGCAGCCCTGCAGCTCCCCGGACAGCCGCCTCTTCAAAGTCACCAGTTCTCCCTTCAGCTGGGCCAGCCGCCTCTCCCCGGCCCCGACGATGGAGGCCTGGTGGCCCACAAGTTTGGTGATCCCCTGGACCTGGTTGATTATCTGGTGCTCTCTCTGCTCCCAGGTGGAGTTGGCGTGGCCCACTTCACTTGCAATGAAGCTAATAGAGTCCTTCAGGCCCTTCAGGGTGCGGTTCACCGAGTTGATGTTGACCTTCAGCAGGGTGATCTCGCCCTGGACCATGCCCTCTGCGTCCTCCTGTGCAATCCTGAAGAGCAGGTTCTGAATGGTGTTGTTCAGGCGGTTCAGCTGGGTGGATTGGGAGTCCAGGCGGTCTGTCATCTTTTTCTCCATCCCCTCACAATCCTCCTCCACCTCGGTGATGCTGACACCCCCTGCTGGTGGGGTGGAGGGCGAGCAGGAGGAGGTGCAGAGGAGCTCCAGGTCTATCAGCTGCTTCTGAATGCCGTCCAGGTCTCCCTCCACTCTCCTCCTCACCGACTCGATCTCCGTCTCCAGCGCTGGGACCACCTGGCCCTCCAGGAGAGCCGGGGCTGTGGCATTGCTCAGCTCCTCCACGGCCACGAACACCCTCTCCTCCAGGGTCTTCAGCTTGTCCTCCAGCATGGTCTTGAAGCCATCGAGACCTCCAGGGAGCCCCCCAGCTCCATCAGGTCCACCGTCTGTGGCATTCAGACGACCCTCGAAGTCCAGCAGGTGCGTCTCGATCAGCGTCTCCACGTGGATGCTCTGGTCGGTGAGGGCAGTCTGGAGCAGACGCTGAGACTCAGTCAGACCTTTCACTGACTCCTCCAAGAGCAGCACACGCTTGGACAGACTGTTAACCTGCAGACATCAAGAAGGTGTTGGTTCATTGGTAAACTAATAACACATGATCACGGTGTAGTGATAAAATGCCCCTTGAGTAGCACAGTCTGAAATGTCGGCCTTCATGTCGATATACTTGGAGATGTTCTTATTGACTCTCTGGTTAAGATCACATTACGCTCTTGTTTGTGAAGTAACAAAACTTTAAAGACAAAACCAGGAGCATTACTAACATGTTACATGATATATTTAAAAGAATATTCAAAACTGTCCTTTTTAAGTCTGGATTTTAATTGAATTCTATTTATTTTAATTGTATTATCTATTTATGCATCGTGGACTGCTTATCAGGACAATAATTGAATTCTCTTTTTTCTTTTCTTCTATATGGTCCTTCTCTTAGCATTGTTTTCCCTTCAATACTTGTTCATCCCTAATATACACCTCTGTTTCTTTAGTATTTCTTTCTTTAGTATTATATTATATATATCCTCATTTTGTAAGTGTTCTTTCTTCGAGTCTTTAATGTGAACGTTTCTTTTAAATATGTCTGTTTGGATCTGACATGCTGTGTTTTTATTATACCTTTTATAGCAGATTCTGCACATGTAAGCAAAGACACATTTATGCCCTGACAATAGTAGTGTTTTCTGCATTTTTTTTATTTTATCTTTATCTTTCTTTAGATAAACTCTAAACTTATTAGAGTTTTTATTGCTTTTATTCTGTAAAGCACTCGTTTCATTGTTTGTGTAAGAAGTGCAATACAAATAAGATCTGATTGATTGAATAATAAAGACTAGAAACAGGGAAACAGTTCTCCTGCCTCTACATTTAAACACCTCCATTGAAATCGCATCAGTAGATGAATGTCAGTGCTGTTCACTCGACAGATTGGATGTTTCTACTTCATGTTGCTCAAATCGTGATCTCATCCCCGTCCTACCTGTCCACAGCAGCTCTCCGTCAGAGTTAGACCCTGGATCTGAGCCTGCATGGTGCCCAACTCCTCCCTGATCCCCGTTTCTCTTCCGTCCAGAGTCTGCTGCATCTGCTCCTGGCCGTCCATGTGCTCCAGGTGGCACTGCTCCTGCACCTCCCCGATCTTCTTGTTGCAGTGGTTCTCCAAACCGCTCAGACGACTCTCGAAGCCGTCCAGGATCTCCGCCCGCACGCCAGCCATCTTGGTGTCAACGATCTCATCAAGGTAAGCGTTGGAGCTGGGGCCCAGGATGGGATTTCCTCTAGCCCCGTCCAGCAGCCTCTTCAGCTGGCCATCATGCCCCAGAACCATCCCCTAATGACCCATACAGACCAGAGGGAAAGAACCATTTAATTAAGGAAGGGGAGACTGATTCGATCAAGCTGGACAGACACATTCATCTGATCTTGGCCTCATCATAGCGTCACAGTACCTGAATCTCCTCTAAGATGTGAGCCTTGGCTCGCAGCTCGTCGCTCACTTCTGTCACTCTCCCTGCCAAGTCTCCAACTCCAGGGAAGCCTTCTCCTCCCTCCAGTCCATCAGGAGTCCCATCGGGGATCACCCCAAATCCCACGGTGGAGCCAGGCAGGCGGGGCCCGCTGGGCAGCAGAGACACCAGGATCTTGTTGGTATCCTCTCTGAGGGAGGTGCGCAGCCGCTCCTCAAGGCCGGCCACCACCCCGTTGAGCGTGTCCAGCCCCTGGGTGAGGCGACGCAGGTCCTCCTCCATACGGTCCAAACGTTCACCAGTCACACCAGAAATCCCAAATCTGTTTCCTTTATTTCCAGATATGAAAAATAGGAGAAAAGAGGATTTATTTTAGCTCCTGCTTGGTTTTAAATTCTGTACATGCTCGCTCCGATAAGCACAAAGATGCACGAGCATTGCACACAGACATCAGCTGTGGGAGTTTAAACCCTTGGGTTTAACAATAAATCAGTCTGTTCTTACCATAGTTTGGTGTTCCGCCTCCACCAGGCAGTTCTCCTGTTGGTATTGGTCTGTGGTCAGGCACACTGGGAAAAGGTTTGCCTGGCTCCAACTGGCCTCCTCCAGGCCTCCTGTCCAAGGGAGGTCTCGGCCCATGAGGGAAGCCCTTCACCCCTGGACGATGGGGCAAACCAGCACCCCTGAAAGGTGGTATCATGGCGTCGGGCGATGACGTGGGTCCATCGTAGCACTGCTCTCCAGAGTAGCCGGGACAGCACCTCCACTCCAGCTCAGTCACAGACTTAAAACCCACCTTGTACTTTGGCTTGTAGAAGGTCCTGTACCTGAGGGAAACAGGAGAAAAGACTTGTTTAACTATCAGAGGTTTATGTTTTAATACAACTGACACATGAGGGTCTGTCCGAATATCCGCTTTTGTTCTTGTTAATTAGGATTACAGCGCCAGGACAGAGGACGGAGAGATGAGAGGTGCTGGGCAGAAATAAAGGGATTTTTTTCTCTGTGGGATTAAACACAGATTAGAGGGAGATTAGGAGATTAAATATTGTGTAGTGTGAATGATGTGGCATCAGAGGATTGAACCAGGGTCAACACCACACTTCAGTGTTATCTCCTATAAGCTGGATTTCAATTGTGAACGTACACGCACAAAAACACACACACACACACACACACACACACACACACACACACACACACACACACACACACACACACACACACACACACACACACACACACACTTCCCCTGTGTGGGCGCTTTTGACATTAAAATGATTTATGAAGCCACACACTGTTAAAGTCAAGTATATACATTTAAAGTGTTGTTGTTTCAGACCATAGTTTTTATGATTTATTTGGAATTCATTATTTGGAATATTTTCTTAGTTTGGCATGAACAACAAGAATATGACCATATCTACATCATTACAATAAATAACTTTGTCTTTAAATTAAATTTTGTTAATGTGCTGAAAGATAAATGATGCTCGTATATATATATATGTATATAAATATTATTTGCATTGTCCTGACAGCAGAGGGCCTGCACATCATTCTTCGAACAGCTAACCATGTGAACACTAGAGGGCAGCATTTGCATAGAGTATGCTCTTCAATGTCACAGTTTTCTGAATTTTAGGTGATGAATATACATTTAAATCCTCTGAGTCAAACTGGCTGCACTTCAGACTGAATTGTAAAAAGGTTTGTTCCACATTATGTTGTTTTGTTAAGATGAAAAGAAAAAAAGACTTACACGACAACAGGACACTTCTGACCCCAGATGCACTTGGTGGTGTACTCGGCCTTCACGTAGGTGGACACTCCATCCTGCATGGTGCATGTGATGTTCCTGTGGACCACGTAGGCACAGTGGTTTCTGTGGGGACAGTAGAGGGAAATTGGAGGTAAATAATTTATACAATATCTATTTATCTGATATGAAAACACCAGAGTCCCCATCTAATTTATCACAAGTGTGTTTACTGAATATCAGTCAAACTCAGTGGATTCAATTAGATTGCATTTGCACGTCACAAAGATATATATAGATGGATAAATAGATGGACAGACCGAGTGATAGGTAGATGGATAGATAGACAAACAGATAGATAGACAAACAGATAGATAGATAGATAGATAGATAGGGCCAAAGTAACAAGTCAATGTCCACATCAACTAAATATATCTCCAAGATGGTTTATGTTAATTTTGGTAGACCTATCCCTCTGATGAAACTCGTCGTCCATCTTTGTTTACAGTCTATGAGTTTCACAGAGGAACTTTTTGTTACATGTGGTTAAATCAAACTTTTGTTTTTGTTTTTTACCTTTTAAAAAAACTCGCACACCAAGGAAAACAGAAGATGTTTGCTGGGAACTTTTCATCGGTCTTTTGTTTGCTTTTATTTAAAAGTGGTAACTCAGCAGCAAGACACCTTCCTGAGACTGTTTTCACATGTGTCCAGAATCCAGCACATAATAACTTCTCTGTAAGTACTTTGAACAGTTGTTGCATCATGGTGGAGCCGGACCCCTTTCTCAGCTCTCGCTCCACTGCCAGTGGAGCTATAGCAACTGCTAAATGTTCCCCTGGCCCCCGTGCAACACAGGAAACGATGATCTGGGCTCTTTGGGCTCACATGTGAAGCATTTCTTACGTTCAGCAGGGAGCATTTAGCAACACATGCAGTACTTCATGTTACTCCACAGCTGTTTCGGGACAAATACAAGTGTTTGGTGGAGCAGGGAGGGACACGGGAGCTGAGCGGGGGTCTGCATGCCAAGTCAACAGGTTCAGAGGGATAACAAACAGCACGGCCTGTTGAAGTCGGAGAGAAATCACTGCTGCCGCTTTCTGCAAACCGCTGCCTGCGTTTGTGTCACCGCTCCGCCTGTGTTGACATATGTTAATGGCTGGGGAGGGAAAAGGGCAGGGAGTCAGACTGACAGAGCTCCTTTCATACTCGCCTGACAACATGCTGCCAGGTCATGCGTTGGGAAGGAAGTGGCGGTTAAGACCTGAACTGATGTGGTGAGATGGGAGCACTTTAAACTCGCACGGGCAATTGACTGGCCGCTTCAAATGGGTGAACAAAAAAACATGTGGCTGGAAAACCGTGATTTAATGCTTCATGTGGTTTATAAGTGTATAAAAACACTTAATACAAACAAACAAATATGGCTGCATCACCATTTCTGCTATATTTCCTTCCCATTAAAAAATCTCCTTACAACTCCTAATTATTTGTTTTTCAACCTTTAGGCACTAAAATAAATGACAAATTAAACAACTATATTTGATCAATGCTACGTGGTAGTGGAGATTGATGTCCCTGGATTTAAGAAAAAGTGATCTGTCCAGCTGCGTTTCAAGGGACTTTGGGGGCCCCGGGCAAAAGGGACCCAAGGGAGAACAAAACCCAAATCTTAATCTGCATATGTATAAGAAATTGTAAAGTAGTAAAGTATCAGGGCGATTCCCCACCACCACTTCATACACACGCATTTAAAAAAAATATTCATACGACCCTGTAAAATTGTGAAGCGTTTGGCAAAAAGCAAAAGGCAAAAGGCATGAGGCCTCGTTAGGGGGTTTCCAGCGATGGTGCCGGTGCAGGCTCCTGTACAGAGCCCACCACAGAATTTGATGGGGGTTCTCACCAAATTGACGTTGCACTAAACTGATGTAATCAGTCTTTCACAGGGGCGCCTGGCAACTGGCGGCACTGCAAACCAGAAACTCTCAGCACTTCAGCGCTTTAAGTGTTATGTTATAAAATCGAAATAGTTTTCAGTGGTTCTCTCCTCATGAAGACAGATTTATTGAGAGAAATCAGGAGCTTTATGATTTGTTTTCGTGCAGGCAAGAGTTGAGGAAAGGCTTCTATAGAGCAGAGTAGGGTTTGTGACAGCTGATCGAGAGCAGACTCGGTGGGTATGCTTGTGAATACAGCGCAGGAGGGGTGTGTGATCCTTCTCACGCACGGAGCCGTCAGTGACCGTGTTCACCCATTTGTTTGTCAGGTGAACATCTGGGGGGACCCAATGACCCCAAGACTCATAAGAGCAAAAAAAGTGCAGGAACCACCTTTCGTCTGTTTATAGGTCTCTGTTTCTGCTCCCCTCCCCGTCTGCGCTCAGGCTGTTTTCACAAATCTGTCAATGTCATTTGGGATTGTGAGTCTTACAGACAGCGGGGCTCTGGCGTTGCGAGAATCAAAGCTGAGCGCTGAGATAAATCCTGTCCCTCTGCGCCGCGGTGTCGGCGAGAGCAGCAGCAGGTCACCTCCTCGGCTGCGTAAGAACAGATTTTTACAAGACCGATGTTGAGTTTCACCTCGAGAGATATGGATATCGTGTCTTAGCTGTGCAGACACACACATGAGCATACTCCGCATTCACAGCGAAGCCCAAGGCCCTTTTATTTTACATCCACGGAGGCCACACGGCTCTGCAGGGTGAGGATTTCACAAGTTTTATCGGCAAGTGGACATATGTTAGAGTTTGTTATTGTCTCAACCAGGACCAGCTGCAGCAGGGTAGGTGAGAGCTTTTAAGCTGCTCGTGTGGGAGGATCCCTAGTCTGGACACATGCAAGGATGAGAAGCCTTGATCCAGTATGATGTAGGATATGGAGAATATGGAGAGGAGAGAGGGGGGCATTATGCATCATTAATACTTTCTGATGTTTGTCTCCTCACTCGTGGGTGACAGAGGGGAGATGTTGGCCACACGGAATAACGCAGTCACTTATTAGAAAACTCTAACTGTGCCTGCGGGACAGAGCAAAGCATCTGGTCAGAGGATCTCGGTGACCTGGAGGTGGAAGAGTGATGAAGGTCAGAGGAATAGGAAGTCAATAAATCCTGAGAAAGTCTGCAGACATGCTCTCGGCTCTGCACGGCTGCACTTTGGCCCAGTTAAATACTGATGTCTCCATGCTAACCTGCTCACAGTGAGGTGAAGTAGGTTAACTGCTCGCTAACATTTGCCTAATAGAATGAAATCAGTAGAGCACATATGTACGCCAAGACTCAACAATCCAGTCATACAGACACATTTAAATTAAATGAATTAGGAATAAGCATAAAGATGTTCACACTTGATATGAACCATGTAAATGTGTCAGATTTTTTCAAATCAAGATTGACACAGAACTCTCTAAAGAACAGATGCCATGTTTTGCAATATTTAAGAAAGTGGAAAAACTAAATGCCCGGATCTGCCCCCTGATGTGGATCTACACCAAACTTGAATGAGTTCTTTCCCGACCCAAACTGCATCCTTTCATCAATTTGTGTGGTAATCTATGCTGTAGTTTTTGGTTGGTCCTGGTAAATAACAAACATATTTGCATAGATGAAAATCTCCTTGGCGGAGGTAATTAGGTAATTTATATAATAAAAATACAGAAATACAGGAATCATGAAAGTTATTCATCCTGAGGAGGATATAGATTTCACCCAGACTTTTCACAATGAACCCAAAAATGTTTCCTCATCGTCAAAGTCATTGGTTTGAATCGTCTTGGAGCCACAACCACGATCCTTCCAGTAGTTTGTAAAATATTTGTGGTGCAAACCAAATGTAATTCAGCGAATGACAAACTTCATCATTCCGAGATCCACACTACTGGCATCAAATCCTTCTGCTTAGTAAGCGGAATGTATTTATGAAGCACTTCTTAGGCCTAATGGGCCACTCACACCACTTTAGGGTGTGTGTCACATTCACACACACACCTTCTCCAGCACTTCTACAAACTCCAATCTATCACACACCAGTAGGGAGCCGTTTGAGGTTCAGTGTTTTGTCCGAGGACACTTCCAGGTGCTGGGATCGAACCACCAATCCTTCTGGTTAGTGGGCAACTCTCTCTACCCCCTGAGCCACAGCCACCACACAATGCTTCCTATAATTGAACTTGACCTAATGTATGTAATGTGATTACATTTAGCTTGTCTCATCAGCAGTTTAAAACTAAACAAGGCCTTGAACACCCATACGAACGAATCCCTGCCAGAGTCTTGTGTACTCCCTCTTTCTTAAAGCTACCAAGTTCTAAATGTTCCTGATGATCCTTCACATTTTCTTTTGTGTATTATAAGAGACATCGAAGCGCTATCTTACCAAAACCAGAAAGCAAACACCCAAGATCCAAAAAACAATGTGTCAATAGTTCATCCACACCCTCAGCGAACCTCCCAACCCCAACTGACCCGCCGCCAATTCTTAAACTCTCTTGTGCACCTTCCACCATCACCTGACCTCACTCTCCCCCACCCCTATAATGAACATCAAAACAGCCTTCACCTCCTTTCAGAAAAGTCACACTTACTACTTCTCTTGCCTCTCTCTCTCTCCTAACAACAGCCCCCCCCCCCCCCCCCCCCCGCCGCCCTTCACACCAAAATATTGTCTTTTTTCTGTCACTGGGCCGTGTCATTTTTTTGACTGCCATGTCTGGGCCCACTGTAAATATTTCCAGGATGATATTACAGTTTCTAAATCGCTTCCCGGCCTCCCAGGGGGGAAGAGGAATTCCCAGCTCTGATTCTCACGTGGAGCTTTTTCTGCAAATGTTATTGCTGCTTGACCTCCACCCTCTGCTGGGACCAAAACAATTCACCTTTCCACGCTCTGCTTTTTTCAGAACCTTCCTCGAAAGCGGCAGGTAATCTCTGTTTAATTATCCAAGCATACCAGTCCTGCTCTTGCCTTGGTTTCCAGTGTTCTCTTTTTTCCTTCCACCTTTTTATTTTTCCACCGAGCCTCTCGTGTTTGCCGGATCGCGCCACAGACCTCCTCCTGCCACTTCTCCAACCTTCGCCTCGCTTGTTTTGACACTGCGGCACTAGAGGGGGGGGGGCTCTTCCTCCCTGCTAACCACACACTCACCTGCAGGGTCTCTGACTGTTTGAACTCAGGCCACTGCTGTTGCCTCTGATAGATTTACGGCTGCAGCGGACCTGATCTCTGGGCTTACAACTCCCCCTCCAGGGCCCATCTCTTTCCATATATCCTTTTAATGAGTCCTATTTCTGGCTAACTGGCCGGACTCAAGGGCCCCATGGTGCAGAGGTGATTGACGTGGCTCTTGTGGCTACTGATTAGGGTTAAAGGAAAGATGTGCTGCTCAGATTCAAGCCAGCTCTGATTGCTTTAGCTTAAAGGCAGCCCATTACTTTGACATGTGCTCAAAGTTTGGCTCTTGGTCTCTAATCCTCACAGCAATGCAGTCATGTGTTATAGACACTTCGTTATTCATTCTGACGAGTTCATATTCATCATATTTAACTTTTACATATTAAAATAAGACAAACACAAGCCGCTTCATTCTCCATGAAGTTTCGCCCTCTCTTATTTTTCTCTTGGGACACAGTAAGCAGCTCAAACACCGGTAGTGAAAAAACACACCGATGACTTATCCTCAGGCATTTCCCAAAGCACATAATCTTCTTTAGTGAGAATAGTTCTCTGTGTTTTTTTTTTTTTAAAGAAAGGGTTTTGAAATAGATTTGTCTGAGTTGTGGGTGAAACCAAAAGCAATAACACATAACAACCAGTAGCAATGTGTGGTGATGCTTTATTGAGGTGCTGTAGCTGCCGAGCAAAACAACGTAGCTCTCGTGAAAACTGTTGCAGGAGTCACTGGAAAAATACTAGAGTGCTGTTTAGAAAAGAAAGACAGGCAGACCAGGCCACTTGGTAGAAACTAGTGCAGCTATAGAACCTCAAGAAACCACATTTAAATTTGTTCAATCTGGATTTCTCCAAATCGCACACACTCTCACAAACATCAGTCCCCAAAATATGCATGATTTTTTCCAATATTGAAAAAAAGGAAATTCTGAGTCCGCCCCCTCTTTTTTTAAAGATCTTCATCGAATTCTACTACGTGTTTTTTGGCTCATGCTTCCATTCATGCACCAAGTTTTGTGGAAATCTGTTCAATAATCTTCCCGAAAATCTAACCTACAAACTAAAATGGAACTAAGCAGAGCACATAACTCTGCCAAGGCCCAATAGTTCCCTTAAATTCAATCAAGCTGCACACACTTGCACACACATCAGTCCCCTTGAATAGATCCTTGAATCGCTGAGATCCACAGCAAAGTTTCACCGTCTAGTTGTTTTGCGTAGTCTTGCTTCCAAACAAACCAATCAAAACACAATCAGAACAAAACCTCCTATGCAGAGGTAACAAAAATCTAAATAAATCCACATTAACTGCATTAACCCTGGAAAGCATCTTTGCCGAAAAGGTCAGTGGAACCAGTGTGTTATTGAAATATCTGCCGTCGGTGGGGAGCTTGGGAGTTTACTGCCCAGCCTCTGTGACCCTTGGCAGGAGACTGGCTCCATTCTTGTCCTCCGCTGGACACTCAACACAAACTTACAACTGCAACCCGTGACCTCTGACCTCCACTGTCTCACTGACCTTTCTCCCCTGACCTCTGTCTCATACATCATCGCTGAGCACACAGATATGTCTCTAATCTCATCAGGGAAGTCATGAGACATCTGCTGGGACCCTAATTGATTTAAAATACTGCAGCCAATCCAAGGCTATATGGCCCTGAGATTATGTTTCACGTTATTGTGCAATTTTTTGAGATGCAAAACACACCCGCTCATTTCCTTTGGGCTGGACTCAGTTGTTTTTTGTGAAAGTGTTGCACAGAATATTGAATTATATAATTTGCCCTTGAAGATGAAGATGTCAATAAGAGACTAAAACACCCTTCAGGAAATCTGAGCTCCCTAAACCACCTGATGCAAAGTGTAATAAAGTGTTAGGTGCAGTATTTCAACTATGCACTGGTACTCTTAGATGTGACAGCCTGTGAATAGAGGCTCTAGATTCTTTAACAGCAGAGAGTGGTTGTGTTGAATGAAAGGAATGACTGTGAAATCAAATCACTCGCTTTGCTGCCAAAACACAGATAATAATTCAACCTAAAGAAAGAGAAGACTTTGGCACCTCAACAGCTGAGAATTACATTTTTTTTTTATATCCCTCACTTTCTAAACAGACGCGAGTTTTGTCCATGTGACAGTGTGGTCAGTCAGAAACCAGAGGAGGCTTTTACAAGCGGTGAAACCCTTCACAGACGCACATATAGACAAACACACACCCATACACACTCGCACAGACACTTTCACACACACTTGGAACGTGTGTTATTTTTAAGTCTCTATTTCCACTGACCCGTCAGGCCGACAACACCTGAGCTCATATATCTGTGGCAGTGGTCTGACACTGACAGGTCCCCGGGGCCCACTGTGTCCAAGGTGGTTCGGCAGCTCTTGTGTAAACACAGACACATGGGTACAGAACGTCACCGGCCACCAGCAACAAGAAGTCACCGAACATCTGTCACTCTTCAAACTGATCGATCTGCAGGATTCAAGCGTGTCTGACGTTAACAAACCTCTTTGGTGCCACTGTGGAAAAGTTAGCTGCCGTATGCTGCCAACCTGCATGAGGAGCAACGTGCATTGGACGTGATGGTCGAGGATGACGACGAGACCTCTGGCATGAAGCGTCCGGACATCAAGAGCGCTGGTGATGGTCGATTCCCAATGATATACAATGTATAATTAGTTTCTTTACGTGTTATAATATAGCTTTATCTCAATTTGGGGGGCCGCATCCTTCCGAAGCTTCAGTTGAAGACTGATTGTGTCACAGCGGTGCGACCAGACTGTTCCAATTTGGAGGAAAAATGTTCCTTCCACCCTGAGCAACACAAGCTCCCTCCACCAGCTGGATCCTTCCTGGTCCAACATATCCCATGATTCACTGCGCTCCTGTGACAAACTGTTTTTCAAAGAGGTTATGGCAGCAAAAAGAAAAGGTAAAAAATATTATTTTTAAAATGCAAAACTAGCGGCTAATGGTAAGGCAGTTTAAAAAAATACATATTTTTTAAAGTTTTTTAATCAAATTAGAAACCTTTTTGTCCGTCACTTTGTTGCTAGGCGAGGGTCCGGAGGGTGCGGCCCCTGAATTGATGCACAGCTATAGACTAAGTGACATGAGGCTGTCAGGTTGTTTAATGGTCCATTTGACAGAGCTATAGTGAGTCAAAAACTGAGTTAATCTATATGTAATAAGTAACTGCTTTCACTTTTCCCTGCAGCAAAAAAGTGAAGCAGGGCTGGGAGAGGGGGATAAACAGTGCACATGATGGTGTGCCTGAAATCAAGGAATAGGGAGCATGAAGGATGAAGGCAGATAATCGAGTTAAAGTAGAAAACTGAATGTGTAGTCAGGGTAGCTGAAGATTCTCTTCCCCGAAGGTGATTGTGAACGGCAGTCTCAACGCGGCTGTGAGATCAACAGTCTTCTGAGGCAGTTTGAGTGAAGCAGCAGGTCACTGGGGAGCTGTCCAAAGACATAACAGCTCTCAGGGGAAGCCAAGCAAAAGAGATGAGAGGGGAAGAGACGGACAACCCGAGAGAGACCCGCAGGCCAAACATCAGCCATCCAGGCAAAATATATATCCACAGGGCTCAGTTCCATCTCCCGGCTTCATGACTTTTAAATTTCATGCACATCATAGGGATTGTTATTCCGCTCTGTTCGTGTAGGTTTGACTGACCCGTCAATATCTGGCCAGTGTGTTTACACACATCACGGACCTGTTCAGAAACAGGAGATCCTTGGTGTTGATATTGGAAGAGTTGAGTGGAGAAAGAGAAAGTTTTCACAAGTAATCATACTGAAAGTTCAATTGAATCGACAGAGGACTGGTGTTACCACTCCCTTCTGGCAGCCGCTTCTTTCCTCCAATCGAGCCCCCTCCTCACCACGTACACACACAAACACACAGCGGTTGCGAGGGATCAATACCCTTGTCATCAACTCAGCAACCCCCCCCACCCTACCCCTTCTGCACCTTTAAGACCATAATGACACTTTGTTTTCACAATGTTATTGTTGCAGTATAATGTTTATCCCCGGCCACAGATGGTTTTAGGTGTGAACCACAGAAACGGGTTGATGGTGAGTAAGAGAGGAACACAGAGTCAATTCAGGGATCTGTTACCGAGCCGATGCCCTAACTGAAACCACATTTCTACAACTCGCCAGTGACATGTGTTCCTCGGGGGGACTACAGTATATGAGGTGGGTCCGGCTCGCAAAGCACTCTAGATATTTGGCATGCACTCTAGATATTTCCCCTGAAGCAGTGGAAGGGAAATCAAACGTGCACTAGCTCTTGTGACACGGCCAGAACGGAGAACTTACTTGTGACGGGTCATTGGCTTGTTTGGTAAATGGTGAGGGTTGTGTCCAGCCTTGAACAGGTTGTATCTGTTTCCATAGAAAGGGTTGACATGGCCTCCATAGAAGGTTCCTTTACCGTCCACCACAGAGAGCAGCACTCCTAAGAGGAAGCACTGGGCAGCCAGTTGACACAACTCGGTCCCCATTGTTTTTTCCTAAAATGCAACTGGTGATGAGGAGAACAGGGTAAAATGCGACCGCTGGTAAGGTTCCTCAGGTTGTTGTGTTGAAGCTCCCCGGCACACCTGCAGTCTTGTCTTCTTCACTGGGCCCTGGCGGTGACATGGAGCCCAGACAGCCGGAGCATCAGCAGCATCTCGCCCTGCAACGCCTTCAGCTCGCACACCAACCACACTCTGAGTGCACGGGGCAGAGCAGAGGGGAAAACTAAGTGAGGGCTGGAGAGGGAGGGGAGAGGGGAGGAAGAGGGGCAAGGAAAAACAACACAAAGGTGTGCAGGAGGAGGGGAAAGGAGAGAGAGGAGAGCAGGACAGAGGAGAGAAGGAGGGAGGAGAGAGTGTGCGAGCGTGCCTCTAGGAAAGTTTCAGCTCCGTACACTCACACACACATGCTTGTGTGCGACCTGCTGACTAGGCTCGGCCCTCCTCTGCATGAGTGAGGGTGTGTGTGTGAGAAGCAGCGTGCTGCTCTGCTGCCTGCGAAGGGGCAGGCGGACCGATTGGCCTGCATTTGCATATCCCACCCCAACTCCAGGCTGGCAGCGCTGCACAAAGGGGTGGAGGCCTGGAGTTGCTGCTAATATGATGTGGTGGGTCTCTATCTCTCTCTCTCTCTCTTTTTCTATCTCACACACACACACCTCCTTTTTCTTTTCATCATCCCCTCGTCGGTCCCATTTCCATCCCATCAAACAAACTCAAGTTTTTGTCTCTTTAATCCCTTAACAGTTGTATTTTTGTTTCCCTCTCTCTCCTTTTCGTTCTCCATCTGCTCCGGGAGCAGCTGTGCATCAAAGCTCGCCCCCAGTTCACTGCCATGAGCGTGGCCGCGGCTGCAGCCAGCTAAGACGCTGCAGACTCTGGACACAATGGACCTCCTCCTTGCCTCACCGTGGCCACTCATTAAAAATCCCAGCCACAGCTTCGGTTGCGGTCCACACCCTGACCCCTGCTTATGTCTTGCAGCGCCTCGATGTATTTCTTGAATTCATGCTCAACTGCCTCCTGTGTCTTGCAGACGGCTCGCTCTGGGACTTGAATGAGCTGTTCCATTTTGAACACCCCCTCAAGACTTGTCCAAGACAGAATTTGTAATATTAACCCCATTCTGCAGAATCTTTGATACATGAACTATCATTTCAATTTGACATTTTGTTAGTGGTAATAAAAAATGGTGCAGGATTATAAGTGTATCAACAATTACTCAGAGCTTAAGGGGAAGAGGCAGGTCTCTGAATGGGCCTCTTTGTTTGGACAGCTCGGTTTCTCAGTGTCCTTCTCACCTGTGTGTGGTCTGTGCATCATTTACCCTGCTTTATTTACTCTTCATTTATGGTTCAGTGTGAAAGAAAAACACAAAGTTTAACAATCGGCAAACAGACACTTCACACAAGTGTAGCAGTTCCCAGATACAGGCCGAAGGTTCGTGGATCCCTCAAGTAAAAATGGACTCTGGTTGAGGAGCGGAGGAACAAAAGGCTTGAAAACTAATCAGAATGTAGATTTTTTTATAAATGTTTGTGCGTTTTTTGCTCAAACACCTACAGTATCTATCTATCTATCTATGTATCTATCTATCTATAGATAGATAGATATATGTAATTATTTTCTTCCTGCAGGAGATTCATCTCGTCCCTTCAAAAACTGTCACCTCACAAAAGCAGGCAGACAGTGAAGAGATTACTCTGAATCCGTGTCTATTCTGGCAGGAGGCTCCGCTCTGAACTTCCATTTTTCACAGAAACGACTGGCACAATTTTAAACAGATGTCCGTCCCATGCAGCACGCCGTCCAGATGTCGGGGGAAATCGAGTAATATTGGTGAATATCTCTGTCTCTTGTGTTAGTTTATAATAATATAGAACATCTGCTGGACTCATATTCACCTTGTTGGTGGATAAATAAAACGTCCTAAGCCTGAATATAAGTTGACACAAATGCAGATAACATTTAGTAATAATGGAATATTTGTTGTATGGAGGTCAGAGATTAAATCCAACTAAATTTGGGATTTTGTGAAAGCTTACTATTGTTTTATTTCCCCAGTAATCAGAGCTACAGTGCACAAAAACTGATTACTAATTGTTTCTGCTTAAATTATTAATTAGTGGACCATCACAAATTCTCGTTGGCTACAAGTCTTGTGTCTCTGCAGTCATTCCATTTAATCTTTTCTTTTTCATTTCCTTGTTATATGTAGATCAGAAGCTCATTCTGCCAAATTTAGACTTAATATCCTTTGTGCTACATCTGTGAGCAGTTTCAGATAAATATTCTTATCTGCTCCCCTTGACTGGTTCCATGTCCTTAATGGAAATCTTAGGGGGAAACGTCTGTAGCTTCTGGAGCGTTTGTTAATATACAACTTTGACCTTTGTACTATATCCAAGCTGGTGACTGTGTAATAATATTACAACACGCAATGTGCACTTCCCTCATCTTTCTGTGGTTTGGATTAAGGATATACATGACGAGTCACCACTTCCACTCAATATTCAAAAATGAAGCCAAGATATGCTGGAAACAAATACCACGATCCTGCACATTGGAAGCCAGATTGTGCTTGTGAAGTGAATCAAGCATATCAAGATTCAGCGGATACCAATCTCGACCAATCGCATGTCAATCTCAACGTTTACTTTTACCTTTTTAGTTTGGTCCATGTCCCATCAGCTAAAACAGACGAGGCAGGGTTTATGACCTCTGCTAAAGCCAGCCACCAGGGGGCGATCACAAAGATTTTCTTCACTTTTGAACATGTCAAACATGGTTTTTCCCTGCAAAACAGAACACACGACATCAGTCCTCCACCATGTTGTCTGAGGTGTTTTCTTCCTGAGGTCTCGTTCAATCAAGTTTTCCACACTCCAGTTCAGCAGGTGGCGGTGATGCACTTAAGAGTTGTTTTCCAATCGTTATAAAAAAGAAGACTCTTGCAAGTTTCTGTTAGATTCCAAGTCTCTGGAATCGCCACTGTGAAATCGTTTCCCACATGTGTGGTTTTCCGGCCAAGTCGCCCGTGTTATGTCCGTGCTCTCCCACGTTTTTTGAACAGTCAATTTAGAACAGTGTGCAGCGGCCTTTAGCTCGGTGTACCTAATAAACTGACAGGGTGCAGTATCCTGCAGGGACATGCAGCCTGTGTTCAGTTTCCCACTGTAGCCTCCAGTGCCTGGTGGGAGCCGTCAGTGTGTAGATCCTCCACAGTCCTGCAGCGATAACAGACAAACTTAATGAATCCACTTTAGTGCAACAGGACACCAGTCAATTAGTTTAATTGTCCTCACCCCTTCATGAACCATCCCCATCGGTTGCTATCAGTCTTCCCCTGGATTTCTACAGGACACACGTTTATTAGATTTAAACACAGGGGCAGAGACACAGCGAGGGAGACGTAGATGGACAGATTCCAGGTTGGTGACATCAGCTACTTAGCAACCAGGAGGACACTTGAGCCTTTCTTACAGTAGCGACCTGGGAAGCGGCCCAAACTTCATAAAGGGCTGCAGACAAGGAGAATGGTTCTCATGTATTGTTCTATTCCCAAGGCAGGAGAGTTGTGGACAAAAAAGTTGTTCCTCATTGTTGGAGACGTACCAGAGCTTCTGCCAATGATGTGAAGTTTGGAAGACTTTGGAAATTTATATGCAATTAAGCCACTTGGTGTGTTAATTTCTAGGTGGTGTGACCCCCCCATCATTTCCACCATAAAACCTGCTCGTTAAAATGTGACACCAGCAGTTAAAGTCCGGCCTCCATCTACAACAGTTTAAGACGGATGGTGATAAATTAGCCACGCTCTCCACCCTGCGGGCAGTAAAGACCCACTGGTGCTTTCCAACCGAAGAGAGAGGAAGTATTCCGTATTGGCTTGGGGATGGTAAGATTTCACGTGCAGTGTACGGAAAAATGTCCTGAGTCGGTGCGGAAACTCACTGTCACCAGTATATACAAGGCTTGTGGTCGGTTTAATCTTCGACTCTGGAATTTCCTTTTAAACTTAAAGATAATCGTCAAAGAAAGGTTTGGATCACAAACAACTATTTAACAGGCGAGGACTGCATTTCTCATTTTGGAGTGTGGTCTTTTCAAACAATGCACCAAAGGTTAATCATCGTGGATCGAGTCGTTACAGGAGGGACAAACAACCGATTTTTTCACAGGGGTCAAAGGGGCCTTCCTGTGATGGAAATGGCCTCTTTTTCCACAATAGGACCAGGAGGATATGAACTCATAAAGATGGAGGTGTGGGAAAGGAATGGCATTTCAAAGTGCACCCATGCATGCACTCCCTTTTTTCCCCCTCTTCTTCTTTGGACCACACAAGTCCCCAGAGCCCTTGTCACTCCATGGCAGGTATGCACCAGTGTTTGCCGTCCGTCCTCAAATCAGAGCTAAAGTGGGATGTAAAGAGAGAGGGAGTGTTAGACTGAGAACAGAGGAGCAGCTCATGGAGGCTGTGGCGGCAGCGGCATCTCCACTGTGAGAATGTGACAACTTTGGCTGCGGGGACAGAGTCTCAGTGTGAGCTGCAGATGACCCGGATACTTCCTGAAGGTTTTCGTCACAGAGCTGTTGCCCACCAATATCTGTAGCTCCTTGTTTTAGCGTCTCACTCTGACTCACAAAGAGGTGCACTGTAATGAGGGGGTCACTCTGTCTCTCTGTTCATTTGCAAGTCCTGCACTAAATTTTACACCAACGATATCACCACAGAAGAACAGTTGATGAAAAGTATTTAACAATTAAAAAGACATATGTTACTTGTATACTTAAACTTATCCAAAATATTTCTGACAATGTTAAAGAACAGAGAAATAAAAAGAAAATGAAAATGAATCAAAAATTAAACGTCCCGTTCACAAAATTTTTGATTCATTTTCATTTTCTCGCCCTTCAACTAAAGCAGTTTTTTCCTTTCACTGTTTATCTTGGTCACTAAGATTGATCACAGTAATTAATTTCCTCTTGTAGCGTAACGTGAACAAAACTTTAATACCTCATCCGTGAACATGATTTACACCTGAGTTGGATCAGGTAGATTTTCATATACACTGGTGGTGAAGAAAACAATTCCCAAGAGCCCATGCTGCCTCACGGCGTCATCAAACCAGAGTTGTGTCCAGAATCTCACACAACTTCAGCTTGCTTCATGAAGTCCTTTTTCACAGCGGACGTGTTGAGTCGTCATAGGAGCAGACTAGAGCTGTTATAACACGTGAAGTCTTGAACATGTCAGGTAAATTGGGTCCGGAGAGTTCATCATTTTCTGGGTTGGACGTGTTCACAACGGCACAAAAAATATCCAGATCATTCGGGTGAGGGGCGATAGCTTCATATAGCAATCAAAAGACAGGAGACATGATGAACAAAGTACGCTGCAGGAAGTACAGTGTGTGTTTTTTTAAGCACACCATCACCTACGTCAGCCCTTATTGCCCAAAACTCTCAAATCTCGTCTTCAAAGTTGACATCGTCGTCTTCTACTTGTATGGCGCCTTTTCCTAATCCAGATATAAGTGTATCTTTTAATTTATATATAAAAGTTATATCATAAAAGGTCCTGAGCAACTGACGTGAACATTTGCATTCTCCCTCACAAGCCCTTCTGCAAGATTTCAGGGAAGCGTCTGCAGAGGCATCTCTAATGTCTTTTTAAGCCCTTCCTAAATCTTCTCTTTCTGAAGCCTCCAGCCCACACACAGATTTACTCGGTGGGTTCCTGCAGCGAGTGATGAGGTCAGAGAATAGATTTAAAATAAGAGCCGTACATACACTGAACAGACTCCGTGTTCGGATGACGACAAATACATGCATGTTCCATGTGAGTCAAAGAAACCTGTTCATTCATCCCATCCTCGTTCTCTTTTACACGACTTAAAAACATCTTAACTCTGAGTATATTCTTCCTCTTAAAACATTTAAAAGCTGATGAAGATGATTATTAGTTAATGGCTAGTTTGGAGATTTCTGTTTTTAATGTGGTAATGGGACCAAATCCAATTTCCATGCCTCGGTTGGACCATAAATTATATTCAATTTGACCATATAAGTGAGACGAGATAGATCTGAAGAGAGTGAACAGTCGAGCCCGGTGTCGTCAGAGAGGTTGATCAGATTTTCCGAATTCAGCAGCTCTGCAAAAAACATGTGGCTCGTAACCGTCGGTCGTGTTATGAGACTTCATGTAGTCGGCTCTCATGAGAAAAGTGGCTTGAAAATAAATCTCCTGCTCGTTCCTTCATCTTGATCTCTACATGCCCTGAAATGCAATACACGTAGGACCTGGACGTTTCTAGGTTCAACAGAATCCCCCTGCACTGACACAGTTCATCTTACGCTGCTTCTAAATAGATCTAATAATATCAGCGTGTGATGCAGCGCTGAGCTCCACGACAGCAGAGTGCATGATATGAAGCATGAGCTCAGTCCTGCCAGCACAGTATCCACACTCTGCCAAATGGGGTTGGTGCAATGCGAAATTATATTGGATTTGTTATCAATGCTGGCGCTCTGCATGCACAAACACGCAACCTCACACACACACACCAACACACACACAGGCTTCATTCTCACTCCAGTGGGTACGATCTTCCACATCCAGTCCACATCTGGTTTACATCCAAACCAGACCCCCACCACCCACTGTAGATGTATCATGAGACACACACGCACACACACATGAGCCTTTCAACCTCACTCATTTTTAATACCTCATCCTGCAGAGCTCTTGCAGAGTGAAACACAGGAGCACCATGTTGTCTTTCATCCTCCAGTGAGCAGACCGACTCTGTGTTGTCCCTCTGGGCTCTGACACTGCACCACTGCAGCCACTCGGCCTGCTGCTGGAACACATCGGCATGCATGTGCTAAGGGTGTATGCATGTGAGCCTGCATGCAAACACTTCATATCGTAATTGTGCGTCTTTTGTGTTTCATTGTAAAACGCTGCCGAGCCGATGGTGGTGGGCAGTCTGCAGAAAGTATGAGGTGTGTTGAGATGAACACACACACTCACAATGAGCCCCTTGTTTCCTCAGCAATGTGTTCTCAGTTGCAGAGCAATTAAAGACTAGTTTACTGGCCGGGCCTGCTCCTTTCTTTTCACTGTGATGCAATCCTCCAGGTTTGCCCAGCTGAGGGCTGACTGGCGGGCACGCTCAAACACAGGCACATGTGCACAGGCACGCAGAGGGAGACATAAACAGGCGCACATGCGAATCCACATGCACCAGCATATGCACATCATTTAAGCGTAGCCGGAGCTGGCAGAGGGAAAACACGCGTTACTGCAGCACAAGGGATGCCCTGTACGCCGCTCTTACTTTGCCAAACGTACGCTAACGATAAATTTAGATGAGGGACAGAAACGCAACTGTGAAGTCACAGACATTAATGGGTTGACTTCACATAGTTATCGAACACAGGGGCCTGTGTTCACCTTTTATTTATGCAGTAATAGATATAAATGTGAGGGTGGAGTCCGTGTAAGTGATGTCAACTTTCACCTTTTTTCATAGATAAAAAAGTAAACAGAGAGAAGGGTTTGCTCTGACCAAGTCGAAAACTCTCCAACTTCCTTCGCAAGGTTTCCTGAATGAAGTTATTGTTCTGTTTTGCATTTCACTCTATCCTGTGAGAAACTGCTCTTGATCGTACCTTTCTTTAAAGGGATACTTCATAGAAAAAAGGAAAATTCACTCATTATCTACTCACCACCATGCGATGGAGTTGTGGGTGAAGTGGTTGAAATTATAAAACCGACCTCAGTTTTAAGCCTAAAAGTCCACAACAGAAAGAAGCGATGCTATTGGACATAGCGATGCGAACTCGCACCCCCTGCGTGCATTTGGACGAGAGCTTGTGTGCAGTGTGTGCAGTTTTTCTCTGTGACAATTAGAACATCAACAGGAGGAGGATATCAGAGGAGGTTTGGGTCTAGGCCCGGTATTAATCACACAGTTTCGAGTCGAATATATAAATGCTGGAGCTTGCGGATACCCGGATGACACCACACAAACTCTTCCCCCCCCTCCCCCATTGGCACAGGGGTGAGGAGTTAACGAGTGAATTTTCATTTCTCTGTGAACTTTTGTAAACTATCCCTTTAAGAAGTCCACGCTTAAATGCTGGTGTCAATTCCAGAAACATATAATTAAACAGTCACTGTTGATCATTTTTAATCATTCTACCTAAACAAGCACCGGTTCAGCAGTCCTCACTGTTACAGCAAAAGCAAATCTCTGGGTGTGAGTTTATTATATGGCTAAATATTATTAGTTCTCAGGCGGCCGGGATCCACGGCTCAGGCGGCCGTGTATGGTAAAGGTTTTGTGTTTTCACAGAGAGACCACCACACACTGGGTCAATGAGTCTTATGATAGCACTGCACTGAGTGTGTGAACGGGCATACGTTTCTCCATGTGTATACGATGTGGTCTCTATCATTTCTTCCTCACTCTCTCTGAAACCTCTCCAACAGCAAAATAGACCCACATGATGAAGGAGGATTATTGTTATTTGGAGAGACTTGAAAAAAGGTTCAGAGTATTCCTCTCTCTCAGGGTCGGCGGGTTCAGGGTTTTTCACTGTGGCTTTAGTGGGCGATGGGTTCGAAGAAGTCTTGGCCATCCTGTTTTTTTCCCCCTCTGTCTTTATTTTATTTTAGATTAAGTCTCTTATGTCATTAATCAGCCTGAAAGGGAAATAAACCAATCAAATAAATGGGCTTGAGTTGTTTTCTCCTGGTAACCGCTCATGTTATCCTTTCCTTATCTGTGTCGGAGGCTGGAGGAAACAATAGGAGCCTTGTTTTCTCGTGTTGGTTCTCTTCCTGTGGCTCGTGGTGAAAACAGCAAGGACCAATCAATCTAACAACCACGATCAGTGTGTGTGCGAAGATACGCGTTTTTGCCTGCCCTCATTCCATGTGTGTAAGTGTGTACGTTTTTCCCACACACACCGGGGGGTTGTTAAATGGTTCATGTCAGGTCAGCCCTTGAAAGGGGTCATAAACTCACACGAGTAAAGCCATCATTGCCTTTTCCTTGCCCATATCCACGAGTATCACTCAACCTGTCGGCTCCGTTTCCTCGTCTTCCTCTCCTCCGCCCTCGATAGTCTGCGGCTCACACCGACGCCAATCATTCCCTTTGCTCCTGCCTTCAAATGCCCACTGACTCCTTCCTCCTTCAACCCTCACAAGGAATTTCATGAACAGCTCGGCTGCATTTCCAAGCTTCTATTTCCTGGTGCGTTAAGTGCGACCGGTGCAGGTGTCACCACCCTCTCAGACACTTGCCCTGATCCACCCTTTACCATGACACCATCATGCACCAGGATTTACAATAGCTGCAGTTACATGTGCATGTTTATTTTGTTTTTACTCTGATTGAAATGGTTCCGATTAAAGATTTTGGCACCGACACATTTAATCTGAGCAGCTGTGTGACATGTGCAACAGTGATGAATACATTATCTCTATGGCACGAGACGTTTCAGAACTATTTGGTGATTTGATTCAAGAAGAAAGAAGTAAAATGCACAGTAAAGATGGAATTAAGCATTGCATATAAATCAGCAATTTTAACTAATTGATTGCCAGCCGGTTGAGGCATTTGAATTTGGACGTGTAAATCAGTCTGTATTTACTTTATACTCTCCCTCATTGAAAATGCTGTTGTGTCACGTTTTAGAGTGAAACGAAGATGCAAACGTGAAACGCAAATGTGAAACGCAAATGTGTCTGTGCTTCTGACTCCTTTTCTGACATTGTGTTCAGAGACTCATAAATATTTAACAACAGGTATCACATGTTCCGCCATCTTCTTTTACAGAACAGTTATGTTTTAATCTTGAAAATTAACAGACTGACATCCATTTTCCACCAGGTTAACTTTGTGTAAGTTATCGTAGAGTAGAGGGCGTCACTGAGAAGCTGATCAGAGTTCTCCTCTGTGCAGCTGTAATGCAGCTGGCCCACACTGCTCTGACCCATACTGGGCGGCACTACACACGGCAGGCCAACATGCCCATAATGCGTCAGACTCCAGTCCCACCTTCACACCACCTGTTCACATATTTCTGCAGCTCAACCTACTTAAGTAAGTCCTTGAAAAGCAGTTAAGCACAGAGCAGCTGCATTGCACCTGAAATATATTTTTATACTGTTTACTCTATAGTTATACAAAGGTGCATTGCTCTGTAGACACTTCACTGCTGTAACATAACCTAAGTTTAAACTATTTAAAATCAGAATGTAAGTCTCAATGTAAATGCATCTAATAAGAGTCCCCTCTTCCACAGCAACAGTGACTGGTGCCAACTGGTGTCTCTAACTGAAAAAAGCCCTTTTGGGTGACAAAAGCCATTAAACTCCAAAGAGTGAGAGAAACAAGTTCCCAAATTGATAACAGAAAAGAAACATTTGTGGTTAAACAAAAACCATACACACCGTCCTTTGCTGCCACAGGAATTCTGAAAATGTGCTCTTGGCAGTCTTCTCGCTCCAGTGTCCATGACTTAAGCCACGTCAGGCTCCATTTATTTGCACAGCCCTTCATCAAAGTTGCAGTCCCCATCGGTTTCACAGCAGCCACATTATGAAACAATAAATAAAACCAACACCCCCCCCCCCCCCCCCCCCCCCGAACACAGAGGCTCAATGAGAACGAAAGAAAACAGAGGAAACCCTGTGAAAAACGATTCGGCGTTCCGAGGACCACCGGGCGTACTGCTGTATCAGTGCATGTCAAACACGCAGTTGTTAAATCAGCCGCATTAGTGGCTTTGCCAACTCCGGCAACATCAACAGCTCACATGAAAGAGCAGGTGAGGACGATTTACTGGGATTAAGTTTTGGTCGATAAATACCACCATCATTAATGAGGTATAGGAAATTACTGAAATCGTCTTCACTCTGAAGACATTTCATCGGTAGATTAAATCGAAATGCCATTTTCACCACATTATATCATGCTCCGGGCATTTTTTGCTCCATTCGGGGGAAATGCTGCAGTTTTTAATTTGTTGCTTCCACATGCCGACGCTCGGGGAGATACGTGTCCGTGGAGCTCCACAGCCGCGTGCCTCTGCCTGTGCGTTGAGTTTATGATTTATAAACACCACTGACAGAGAAGAGAAGAAGAAAAGGAGAGTCTTTGGCAGGAGCCGCGGTCCGAGAGGGACGATTTACCGTTCCGTGACGTGGGACTGCAATGAAGGCTTTTATCACTGCTGTGGAATTGGCATCGCTGCTTTTAATCTGTTTCTCTTTCTGACCCTCACCACCCACGCGTAGCTCCCAGAACACGCACGTGCAAACATTTGCTAGCAGACAACCAAGTGGCCTGCTGACAGGGACTTTCATGAGTTTCATAAATGACCCTCCGGGCATTCAGGAGAAGAACGCGATGCTGAATCTGCTTATTTTCCCTACCGCAAGTCATCGCCTCAATAGACTCCTCATCAAGCAGAATGTGAGACTTCATCGCCCCTCTGTTATTCAACTGACACAGACAGCCCAGTGGACTTAAACCCTTCAAAATAAAACGGTCAAATTTGTGCCTTTGAGTTAAATCCCCGTTTTATCCCCCCACAATTTCCTGTGAGCAGCGAGGAGCAGACATGTAGTAAAGCGGGGCTCATCTGTGCAGCAGTCTCCAGCTGCGGATGCCAGGAAACCCCTGGCCTGCATACCTGAGGGAGCCGAGACAGGATGGAGTAGCCGAGAGGAGCAGCATCAAACGCACCGCCCTGCAGCTCAACCACCGCGCCAGGCCGAGGCCCCTCACCAGCCTCCCAGCTATATCAGCCCCACTGATCTTATCGTTCTTTTGTGCTCCATGTGAACGCAGATCATGTGTTCCCACACTTTTCTCTGAGAGGCTTAACTTCAGGCAGTTTACAGTAAGGAGTACAAATGGAAGTATAATAAACGCATGGAGCAATAAAGCTGCCCACTTGTTGAGTGTGTCAATCCCACCACTGCACAGGGTTTCAGGTCATTCAGGAGCTGTCACTGACACTTCTGTTGAGGGGTCCACACGTATGAAATGGGGCTGTATGTGTGTTGTATGGGCTCAATTTTAACCAATCACAAATTGTGTTGGATAATTGTGCCAGTCCTCATTCCGTCAAACTCACTGGGTGGACTGTGTGATTTCTTTTTCGATCTTTTGTTGGACTTGACCTTCAACTTGTGGATTTCCTTTTCTTTCGTTTTTGGATCTATGTGGCTTTGCACATGTTCGTTAATTCCAGTTTTATTTTGAAACATCTTTCCCTGTGTGTCTCTTTTCCTTTACTGCCCGTCCTTGTCTGGTTTCCCTCCTTTGTTGGTCACCTGCCCTGTCTTCATTAGTTTCATCTGTGTCTATCTTTGTGCCAGTTCATCTGGTCAGTTTCTCCTCAGTCCCTCTGTGAGATTGCTTGTGTTTTTCTTAAAGGTTTTCCACACCGATGCCTGTCAGCAAGTCAAAACAACGACAGTTCGTTGGATCTGTCCTCGTCTGGCTTCTGCATTTGGGTCCTCAGCTGATCCTGGACATGACAGTTTGAAGGTTTGAGGTTAAGGTTAGAATAAGGTTTCAGCACATTTTAAGGGTTGGGTTGATGACTTGTGACGGCAAACGTTTAACACATATTTGGATTTGGTTCACCACATTTAAAAAACAGGGTTGAGATTAAAAAACGACATAGCAAATTACATCAAATGGTACTTTCTGAATCTAGCAGCTGCACTTGACTGCACGCTGAGCATGATCCATCACCCAGTATGTACAGAACCATATGTATAAATGGAATACAAGCTCCAGGTTATACGTTTCACTTGTGCTTTATCTGCCATGACAAGTCAAAATGCCTGCTATCAAACTGGTCCTCTGTGATTCATTGGCGATAGAGTTCAGCCTCATGAATTGTTAAAGCTGTTTATATGACATGTCTTCTCAACATGTCTAGAAGTTAAAGGGCTCGAAGGCAAGGTTTTCAACAGGAGATAACAGTTTCACATTTTTAGTAGCTGGGTGAAGAAGAGTTCATATACTGGTCATTTCCCATCTCCTCAAAACTGATCCATGCAATGGTTATTAAAAAGTTACACAACTAATTGGACGTGGTCAAACAATATGATGCCCTTTCCACTGCTTCTCTCTCTTCTACATGTCTTATTGGTACAGAAATCTCTGTGCGCCTCAATTATCTGGACAACATTAATTATATCGGCTTTAAACTTTGCCTGTTTATTTTTAAGCGCCTTCACTGCAGTGTCAGAACACACAACATGTTCAACACTGATCAAATCTGAATAAACCGAGGAGCAGATCTCTGTTGCAGACGTGGCTGAAGTTTTTGATCGGGACAACGGAGTGTTCACCGCAAAGTCAACTAATTTCTGGATTCTGGGTCCTGAGTCGAGCTTCACTAAAGATTGAATTACTCAATTACTGCAGGTCACTTTCACGATTTCAGACAGAAAGCTGAAACCACTTGTGGAGGTGGCTCGGTGAGGGAGTGAACCAGGGAGAGGTGACTCAGATGTCACAGTCTAGTCTAGCCTCGTTGGCCAATCAAATCTCCCTGGATTCAAAAGGCAGCAAATGAGCTGCCACACGAGAGAGAGAGACAGAGAGACTTCCTGAGACAGAGTTGAGCTGAAAAGCCGGATTCCAGCAGAAAGTTCTGGCAAGTTTACCTGTGTTGAGTTTATGTTTTTCATCTGTTTAAATAATAAAGTATGCTGACAGATGAGATCCCGGTGGCACCGGACATTGCCACACCAGTATTACCACAGACCAGGCGAACAGCTCATTCCCGACATGCAGCTTTAGAATGGGCACTGCACTGCTTCTCTTGTAATTCTGACCATTGTCACTGTAACTGCTGGACACGTCCAGACTCAGAAATCTGTGGCATTGACCCTCCGCTTTCTATTCTTGCTCAAAAACAAAGTCACATACTGTGGGACAACCTGCAGCGGGCTTCACACACCTGACTGAATGATTCCAGTATATTTAATGGATCACACGTGCCGCGTTCTCTGTGTGTGTGCACCAGGTCCAGTCACTCTCCGTTCCCTGGGGCCAGGTCTAGTAAAAATGCTTCTATAAATAAGGCCAACTGTTTCTCTGGAGCTCATAAATCTGAGAGGGCCGTATTTCTCTCCATTGTGGCATCTGGCGTCATTCATCACATATGTGGTGAGCAATTAGGTATAAAAGAAAACCAGGAAACCCAGCAGAGGCCGCACTGGCTGGTGCCAGCAGCCATTACTATGTTAAACTTCACCACAAGGAGACCGTGATCCAGAGACTTTAGTGGATACGAGAGAAAGAGAAAAATTATGTATTGGGTCTGGAAATGACATCACTGTTTGCCAGTGAGTGATGGGACTTAAGTTACAGCCTTCTTGTTTATGCGCACCACAGGATAACAAGCGTCTCAGGTTTAGCATAGATTGCAATCAAAGTCCTTAACTCTCCTAATCTGGGCATGTAAACCTCAAACAAACACTAACTACAGGCAGACACACACACCGATGTATGAATGCCAGTGCTGTCACACTGACACCATCGATCATAGACCTTTTAAGCCAGAATCAATATGTCACATCCTGTGGCCGTTTCGTGTGTATGCAATACCATATTAAACACTTAGGGATAAAAATGTCTGTACTGTCATTGTGCAGCACTTCCTGACTCTGGTCCTTGGAGCTTAATGTATTTGTGTCCCCTTATTCAAAACCCGCCAATCAGCACAAACCCAAAACTAAAATAGGACTTCCTGTGGTACGCCCAATCACTTCCTGGTGCCAGTCACCATACTGCTGCAGACCTACCCGAAGTTAAGAGGTTTCGGGCAACATTTCAAGATCCGTAAAGAACACAGTCTGCGTGCTATGAATACTGACACGCCGTCGGGGAGAAGGACTGTGATGTGATTTTGATTACAGCCCAGCTGAGTCGCTGCATATTCTGACAGAGCTTTTCAAGCAGGACATATATTCCAGATTGCATTCCCCAGACTTCCCAACTCTTCCTCTTTACCTTTACCAAACAGGAGGCTAATTGCCGCATCTGTTTCCCCTCACAATTTAACAGCAATTAGATTGGGTTCCAAGTGTGGGGGGGGGGGTCAAACAGCAGAGCTACCTTCCTGACAGAAAAACAATTAGACACACTAATGACTGCAGACAGAGCAGGACACATGTCAGGCTTGTGGTACCAAGAGCTTTAAAGCAATCCTTCCACATAAATGTTAATTGAAATATGCGCAGTCATGTGCTTGTATTTAAATTTCCCCCCGTTGGAATAGGTCCTGTGTAAGCGTGGATACTTTGTGGATTTCATCTGGTATCTGGCACCTTCCAAGTCATGGACTGTGAAGCAGCATGCACCTGTGCCCATAAACATAAAAGCACAACACCGGGATATGTGTAAAAGCACGGCAGCAGATATTCAGACGCACACTCACACAGGCACAAACACACTCTTAAAAAAACACACATTAAAACATCTGAAACAATGGAATCAGGAAAATGCTAACTTTACTTGAAAACAGAGCGACACACACACCCACACTGATACTGTCTAGACAAGTTTCAAAGCCTGAATGTGTGAGAGCAGCGTCAACCTAGGTGGGAACTACTGGAGTCTGAGTTGGAGGAGAGAGGGGCGGCAGAAGCAAATTCCTTCTATTGCCACGCCGCCCTTTCCACTCACTCTCCCCACAACAAACACAAAATAGCAACAAAATGCTCTCGTAATGGGGCTTTGACCTTCCCAGGGGGAAAGTGCCTCTGAATGCCAGAGTTAGAATAGGGGGATGAGTGTGTATAGACTGAGAGTGGCCTGGGATCAGTGATGCACATCGAGCTATCAGACCCAAACCCAACAACCCTTCAACCGCTCAGTCCCCATTGCTCTTGAAAGCCTCTCACCCACTCCCACCTCCCTCCTCTCGTCTATGACATTCTCCTTTTCTCTTTCCAACCCCATCTTTGCTTCTCTCTTCACTTCTATTATTCACGCCTCCTACTTTGTCATCCTCTCTACGACATACGGTAAGGAGCGGGCTAAGATCTCAGTGCATTGTGGAATGCCATTCACAGCCTCTTTCTATAGTTGGAGGGCAGTGTTGTTCTCCCAATAAAGCCCAGGCTGATACACTGTTTGTAGCTTCCTAAGTCAAATATGTCCCACGTCTGTCCCAGACTGTGGTGACTTATGATCAAACCTCCAAGGTCAAAGGCCATATCCTCATCTTAAGAGACTTTAACAATGACCTTTGACTTCATTCTATAAGACAGAATCCATAGCAGCAGTTTCAAAGGGTTACAGGACATACCAGAGACATTACTCTTATACAAGGGATTACTTTTTGTTTGTGTGTGAGTGCATAACTATGCACCCATGAGCATTAGCTATATTAGTTTCCAGGCATTTCCTCCTAAGTGTAACCATTCAGTACGAACCGGGAGCCAATACTCCGAGCTCCCGGGTCACAGAGAGAGAACATAATGCACCTCATTAGACAAAGCACAATGAAGCTTCTGTTGTTACAGTGAAAGTCGGCCCGCTCTGTCCCCAAAACACATCTGCAAAATCATTAACAGATGTCTTAAGAGCCTCCATCGGGCCAGGGTATCACAAACACACACTTTTCTAGCTTGCTGCAATATTCCATTTTCTCAGTCACTGACTGGCTCCGTTCCTCTGCATTTCCTCTGTTGCATCACCGCTGGTTGAGCGCCGGTGCAATCAGGCCACTAACACTTACAAATACTCACAGAGAAAAGTTTCTCTCATGAATACAATGCATTTGTGCCCAGAGTCTCCCTTGTGTCATCCTAAAGTTTATCCCATTTAAATAGTATCATAATCACCTGTAATGTGATAATTTCATTTTTTTAATTTTTTTAAACTGGATACATATCTTATTGCAGACACCACAATGGCAAACAATACTTTTTGTCAATTCCTTTTGTTATTTTTTCGGGACTAAAAGATGTTGATGAAATGTAGCCACACATGTTTTTGTTGTTTTTCCCCCCTTGTATCTGTCAACCACATTAAGCCTCCCGGAGCCCATTAAGCCGCACACCTTCCGAGGGAAATGGACAGCGGGGGTGTTCTGCTTCCTTGACCGGAACCAGTTCACCCGTCATCAGCTGTGTTTAATAATTATCACCTCATAATAATTGGTCCGGGTTTTCAGGAGCCAATGTGTGGAAGGTGTGCAGGGGCAAGTGCCTGCCAGCCAGAAAAAAAAAAAACTGGACAGAGTCGACTGTGAGACACGACGCACTCAGGAATTTACAGTTGTTCTCATAAAGCCAATGAAAAGCAGAGCTCTGAAACAGCAGGCACAGTCATCTGAGGGGAAACACTGCGCGGAGGAGAGTCCAGAGCCAGTGAAAGTTCTGAATGGACATAAACAATCAGAGGAAGAGAAGCCCGCGGAGAGACAGAACATAACGTTGTGTTATCCAGTTGTCATTAATAATGAGGTATCGCTCCGTTGACACCTGCACGGTTGTCCATGCTCATAATTTACTGCACCATGAAAACTAATACACGTAAACTTTCTGGTGCAGCTCTTAAACACACCACTTAGCTGCAGGATCACAGCAGCCGGGTTTAATTAAATGGCGTGTGGGTTTTGGAGTAAAGTGATAATATCTATTAGGGCTTATGGGATTAGTCTCGGTTACAGGCGAACACTGGAATGCAGGGAGAGCGTGGTTAATCAGTCCAAATCCACATGGCCTCGGTCTGCTTGCAGATCCAGAAGTTGGTGAACCTGTGTTACTGGTCAATGCTGGAACACAGTGGCACCGGTTGGGCCAAAACTAATGGGAGTCCTTCCATGAACTACCTCATAACTAGAATTTGGCTTGGTTACACTAGCAGTGGATTAGTTGTGTGTATAAGGAGGGGAAAGAGAGAGCAAGGAAACGAAAGCCAGGGACTATTAACCGCCATAGCAGCTGTGCTGGTGCCTGTGGAACCACACATTAATCACCATGTGACTTTTAAATTTTGCCTCTGTACACTTGCGTGTAAGTGTGTGCATGCAAATCTTGGGAGGGTATAAACGTGCAAGAACTTTGAAATGGCTCCTGATTCTATGAGTCAATGGAGGGAAAGGGCAGAGAAAAAAATCACATGGACAAAAGAATCAAATGGTTTCGAGCCAAATGATTCTGAATGAATATATAAACAAATCAGAGTTGGATTTCCATCAGACTCCTGAATGAACTCCAGGTCGCAGCTGGTGCTGGCCTTTCTTTTAATGTTCCGATGTCAAATTAGCACACTAACCACAGAGGCTTTCCAGGGGACACGAGGAGACACAGGGAAGGAAAATAGGGAGCTAAAGAGACAGAGGCTCATTACAGAGCAGGACAGCTTCCTTGTTTTGCTGTTGTTTGTTTGGCATTTGGCTGGTGTTTACCATCAGCACGTAGGGTCAACATTCAGACCCCGGCCGTTAGGCTTTCTCCCAGGACAGCACCATACAAAGGCAGGAGACTGCTAGTCTGCACAGGGAGGCCCCTGGCCATGCCCAACAGGGGCCTGGGGTCACTTCATCTATGCCCTCTGCCTATGTTTGATCATTGAGGAAAACCTCATGAATGTGTGCATACATGATTGGATGCTGTTTACGAGACAACCTTGTGAGTGTGTGTTGGTGGAAGGACAATTAAGGACATTCTGCAGTAGAAACAACATACATGAACATTCTTCGCCTGAAGCATCATCTGATGATGTGTCCATTCAGCTGTTTGATGGATAAACACATTTAGAAGATCTCCTTTTAAGAACCTATTAGTCCTGACCTCCAACCCATCTCAGTTGTAGATGTTAAGGATAAGCCCCCTGAGCCACTTCTCCATTAACGTCCCACGGAAACACCTCAAGGTTAAATCTGGTTTTGCCTTCTTTTCAACATAAACGTGTTATTCAATTATAGTTTTTATGATAATTTCACCCACTAAATGCACTTACTCTAAAGCAGATGGAGTTTGTTATGGATCCGTAAGTGTTTAAATTGAACTGAAAGAACAGAAAACAGTAGGAACAAGAAGACACTGGAAACAAGACAGTGAAAAACTTTGACAAACCAACAAAGGGAAGCACAGAGACTTATATACACAAGGGGGGAGGGGGGGGTGATTGAACACAGGTGAAACACATTAGGGACAGGTAGAATCATAGTGGCATGAAAAAGGACAAAAATAGGAAGTTTAGCCAGAGACACAAAAGGAGTAAACACTTCAAAATAAAACAGGAAACTTTGAACTCAGGGAAAAACAACCGAACACAAACACAAACAAAATGTCCACAAAGAAGAGTCTCCCACGAAAAACAAAAACTCTTTATCTAAGAGTCCAGAGCCATGACACATTGCTTGTTATGTGAGTTCACAGTGATCTCAACGTTTGGCCACCAAATATAATAAATTAATTCTTGAGTCCAAGGTTGAGGCGCTCGTGAGATATTGTGTGAAGAAGAACACACAGCTGGACAGACAACCTGAAAACAAGGCCTCCGGTCACTGGATGTCATTGTTGTGGAAGCATAAAAATAAACTATGAATGTAAATGTTGACTTAGAAGCTGAGACTGAAAGTTTGAGTGTGGCAGGAAAATCTGGTTGACAAAACAACCACAACACAAGGTATATTATATAGATATATAGAATGATGATCATTGGATGAAAGGAAAGCTTACACACAATCCCCAATCAAAATAAAAAGAAAACTTTCAGGTCATCCACACGTGACAAATGGGACAATATCTTTAACAAAACCTATTGATCGTGTGTCATCATCTATCAGTGCTGGAGCCTGTTGAATGCCAACTTTCCTCTCCTCAATCCTCATGTTCCGGCTAACTCTCTTCTACCTGAAGACATGTAAGTATCTCTAAGATTTATAAAGTTTACACTGTGTTTCAAGCCCAGAAGTCATCACTTGAACAGATAGATGAAGCCATCACTGTCTGAGAAGGGTCCCACACGTTACAATTCCAATCTGATTCAACAACACCTTCTTTATACCGGCACAGCTCGACCACAGATGATAAACTGGGGAGTGCTACATCCCAGCTGGAACTTTTTGGGAACCATCAGAGTCAAAAGATGACATTTTTTTCAAAACGCATGCATCTCTGATTTGGAATGGTGGTTACTGCTGAAAGCCCTTTCCTGCTTTTGACTCTCAGATCCACAGCCATATTGTGATCTTGCTACACGTTGAGAGAACCTTATCCACAGATGATACATAGTCTGCGTGCCAAAAGCCTGCTCCGAGTCCAAACATTCTCACAGTGGACGTCAAGGGGAACACTTCTCTCAACTCCTAATGGCCAGGTACGAGATTTAACACCAAGAAAGTCAGTGGTGCAGCCAAACCACTCACTTAATGCAGGAAGGAGACTTGGAAGGATTTTATTTGAGAAAAGTTCTGTTGTATGTCCAAGTTTGCAACAATGAATGGAGTGATGGATGGGAAGTTGGCGAGAAGTGGAAAAGTCTTTGTCTTGATGGGCTGTTCATGATGGTGAGTGGGTTTCTGTAATCCGTGGTGGTCAAGGATCCCAGCTGTCCCAGTTACCTCAACCACGCCAGCTGGACGCAGCAAGGCCCCAGGACCACAGGGACATGAGCTAGAGAGAGAGGGAGAAAGAGAGAGAGACTCTGGACAGATTTCCTGGTACAGTTGGTAGATTTAGCAGGACAAGATTCTTAGCTCAAAAACATCCTCGGGTATGTGGCATCTTTGATGGCAGCAACTGAAGACAAAGCCAGTGGTAACCGAAGACTTTGGCACTACTTTCTCGGACAGAGCAACAACAAAGCGAGACAAGGCAGCGTGAGATGAATGAGAAAACGATCCGAAGCTCAGTGGAAATCCATGGAGATTCATCCAGAGTTGGCTCGAGAGCGACAGGCCTTATAATACTTCGTTGCAGTCGTTTTGACTTGTTACCCACAGCGCTGCATCAGTGTCTCTGAATGACTCCACAGATTACCTCAATTATAGCAGATTGTCCCATCTGGCGCCTCCAAAGGCCCCCAAAGCCCATCACTGACTGTCTGTCATTGAGTGCATTGTGAGTGAGTGTGTGTGTGAGTGTGTGTGTGTGTGTGCGTTTATGGATGAACGCTTGTATGAGTTGTGTTCACGCATACCGTTGTGTGTGCCAGGTTCTGCGTGTCCACTGAGAGCGGTCGCGCTGTTGCACATCTTTCTCCTGCTTATCTGTTCTCAACATGTGTGTCTATTAGAACAACTGGAGTATTATCTCTGAAGGGTCCATTCAAGCCAAGAGCAGGAGCTTAAGTCATCAGACGTCGTGCAGCCTCAGACAGAACACAGCTGAACCAGGAGACACCAGATGCCGCATCCGCAATTTACCATTTAGTTTGTGCGTCATTAGAGACATTCGAAAACATTTTCCAAATTAAAGGGCTTCAGACGACATATTTCCTCATTGTCTCCTTCTTTTATCATAACGAATCTCCTCTCCATGACATAATCATAAGGCACAGCAGCGTTCATCCAGAGGATTCACATTGCATTATCTCCAGAAAGGTCAGCGTGGTCAAACAAGGACACAGAACCAGACGAGACCACGGTTTTGGATCCAGTTATCTCGTTAGCCCCGCCTCAGCTCCGCATTCCTCAAAGGTTGAGAGGCATCAGAAAAGCGGCGTCGATGAATCCTCAGCAGCAGATTTTCACATCTGCAAACCAGAGATGCTTAGAAGTAAACACAGAAAAATGTCAGGAGAGACACGTTTACATTTCCTAATGCAATAATAGGGAAGGAGAGAGAGAAAGTGAAAGTGAGAACATGTATCATGTGGTGCCTGACTGCAGGGTTTCATTACGGCAAGCTGCATCATATACTGGAAATAAACATGCGGGAAAAAAACACTTCTAATTCTAATCAACCATTAATCATCCCATTGCGCAAAAATTCCCCAGCATCAACATTGTGGTTGATTAGACACAGACACAGTAGTCAGTGACTTTTCCAAAAGAAAAAAATTGAATGGAAAGGCAGAATTCTCTCAGCGGTGGTGATGACAAGAGTGAATCATTTGCTATTAGTGTATAATCTTTAAACCACACCGGCTTACCCTATACTTATTTTTTTCATTTTTTTGAATACATCTAAAGAGCTTGTAGCCATGTGAGTGCTGTGTTAGTAAACAGAGTCGCTCGTCACCTCCCACTGGGCCGATCTGTTTGTGTTTATGTGCGATCTCTGCTGAGGCCTCATCGGCGTGGTGTTGTATCACTTCATGTATTGGACCAAAGAGCGTATTTTTCCTCTTCTCTGTGTCTCAAGGGGCCTCCCAACTTTATCACTTCCACTTAGCTGGCCACCTGGGAGCTCAGGGCGTTATGTGTGTTTTTACATGTGTGTTTGCCTACATGCACGTTTGTGGGTGTCCACGTTTGTGGGCAGTTCCCTGAAACACGAGAGCGAGTTGATTCCTGCACAATTTGACCTTTTCTTCTCTTAAGCAAACGCTTAGTGGAAACTACTCAACGCAGTGGAAAGAAAAAATACAAACACACTCATGCGAGCACGTGGAGTAGATGGAGTGGAAAGACCAAGTGCTGCCCAGATCGGGAGAGCTGAGTAATCCAGCCTCGGGATCAGTAGCAGTGTTTACGAGTCTGCATCCTCACTGATAAGCTCAGACGCCTTCTCCTGTCGTAGTCCGAACGCTCGGTTCACAAAGCTGTCAAAGGTCTTGTCCAGTTTTTTTCTCATAAAATTTTCCCACAAGTGAGACATTTTTGTTTCTGCACAAGATCCATTTTGTTTGAAGACTGTTTGTTTGGAGATGGTACAAAAGCCCCAGGTGTTTTGTTTGTAATATGAATAAATCAGCGTGAAGCCAAAGTTTTTTCCTAAAACATCCCACAATATTCAAGTCTACATCAGCTCTGGGTAATATCCACTGATTGGGTTGGACATCACAGTACAGATGCTGCACTTGAAAGCATCGGAGGGGACGGAGAATAATGAGATCTGGCTCATATTAAAACACCAGAAAGCGATACAGACAACACGTTGGACAGCAGTGCTGGTGTGTCGGGTCAGAACAGGATCAGCACAATGCAACTCTCTGTCTGCGCTGTCTTCTTTCTCATGAAAAAACAAATCATACAGCTGCTAATCAGCATTTGAGGGCCACGTTTGCTGTATTTGCCTTCATTAAATGGGACATGTGCACAAGTGGACCCCGGTTTACAGCTCACACACACACACCAGAGCACAAAGAGTCAAACACAGTCCAGTGCACTGGTATGCAGACACACACATGCACAAACACAAACAGGCACCTTAGTGAAAGTGGACGCCCGCAGCCACTACAGCGTCAGTGTTTTTTGTGTGGACGGCCAATTCTCGATGGGCGGACTTTCAAAGCTGTCTCTAATCCATTTGATTAGCTGGACCCAAGAACCTGGGCTGCGGACAAAGAGCTCCTTTCACACATGCGGCCGCCGCTTACAGCTACATGTGATCTCAGGAATCTGTGCATCACAAAACATTCTCCTGGATTCCACCTCCTCTCTGTCTGTCTCTGGCTGTTTGTGTTTCCCTGTGTTGCCTCAGCTGATACTACAGCTTCAGCGGGTCGGCCTTATTATGATGTATCAGCGTCGATCATCGTGTTTTTCTTCCCTGGACTTTGAAGATTTCGAGCTTAGTAACGATGTTTGGTTATTTTCCTTCTTTAAGCGTTTCGGCAAAACCATTACCCATTCTTAGAAAGAAACATGACTCGACAGGATCTCCTCTGTCTTGCAGTCAAATCCCCCACAAATATTGGATCAGTTACTTCCCGTAATGCAACTTGGTACAATCTTCATTCCCTGCCTGCTGAACAGCAATCTAAAATCTCTCAATTGATTCAGTCGATGTTGTAGTGCTCTCTGAATGTTTACACCCTGTATAATGCATCAAGCAATGTGTCAAGACAAGACAAGAATTTAGAGTTCGTAACAATGCGGATTAAAAATTGTGTCTGAATATGAAAGTAATAAATAAAGATCCTAACATGTGATTTAATAGAGGAAGTGGTTAGGAGAGAAAGCTGTTTCTCCTAGTGTAGCATTAAGGCTACGCTAGTTAGCTTGATGTGCTAAGTTTGGCAGCTAATAAAAGGCCAAAACCAAACACCAGCCTCCTGAATCCAAACTTTGACAGTCCTGCTGACAAGGTTGCATAGAGGTCTCGGTAAGGAGTCAAATGAAAACTAATAAAACACCGATTTGGTGTGAGAAGTTTGTTGAAAGCAACACATTAATGCATTTTTGTTTAGCTTAACTGTTACATATTCTGACAGTAAAGGAAAACTGTGATGTATAAACTCACATCTGAAAGCCAGCAGAGTCTCGGCCTGCAGTTTTAGAACGGAGCCATAAACAAATCTGTTTTAGATGTGAAATCGACTCAGCAGAAATACATTCCCCCTTGTTACTTTAATGTCAACATGTCATTAGCGGCTTCCATGTGTTGCCATCTCTGGTCCTGAAGCTGATTTGGGGGAAAGTAATGGAAGGGCCATCTGGTCTGACAGGGCCTCTGACATCAAATGTCTTGACTTAAAAGACCACAATAGATCCCTTGGAGCACCCACATGGTCAAACTCACGTAAATACCTGCAAGTCCAAGTATAAACATATGATTCAATGAGGGAGGTGTGTCTTGTTGTAAAGCAACATAGTGATCAGAAAGCCACAGAGAACCTTTAAACTTCCAGGGTGAACGACTTGGAGCAAGTTTTCTTCACAACCACTGGATTCAAGTTTTTACAAGTCCCTGAAGTTCACTGCTCACCCTTTCCCGGCTCCATCAAATACTTCAGCTTTTAAGATCACAAACGTCAGGAAAGAGGGAACATCTTGTGTTTGATAGGCAAATTTTCCAAATCCACTAAATTCTTCCATCTGAAAGATGTGAACATCTGTGAGCAGCTATTTACTGGAATCCTAAAAAAATAGACAACCACAGATGCTTTTTAGGGCCATTCTCCTCAGTTTTGACACTATATACCCCGTTCTCCTATACACACACACACACACACACACATACTGTATGCATGCTTGCTCACGCATACACCTTCTGTAATGGAAAAAGCTGTTGGACGAACACGTTCAAGTGACAGCCACAATAAATAAAACAACAGCATGTCAAAACATTTAATGAAACGTGCATTAGGTATCCTCCCCAGAAGACCAATTTAAAGGTGTGTTCCACAATTTACTAGATTCTTCCAGGCAAGACCACTTGGGAGAGATGCTTCGTGAAAGTGTGTGTGTGTGTGTGTGTGTGTGTGTGTGTGCATACTGCATGTGAGTGTGCAGGTTGTGCAGCATATGCAGAGGTTTTATGCGGCACAGAGGAGAGGCAGATCTGGGTTATAGGGAGGGAGTGGCAGTGTGGACACAGGCGGTCTCTCATCTCTTGTCTCTCGGGTCTGTCTCTGTTCTGCTTGCTTGGAGACACCGTGGCAGTTACAGCTAATGAAATGTTTTCCCAAGGACAATGATAGCGAGTCCTAAAACACCATTAGCTTCACTCTCCGGGTCGCGGAGCCAATGTGAAACACAAAAGCAATTTATAGTTAATTAAATACATGGGAAAGCATCTGTGATGGACAGAAGGGAAAACAAGAGTTGGTTTGTGTTTTTTGCTCGGACGTGTGTGCACATGGGCCTCTATGTTTGTGGTAAAGTCCGTGAAAGATTCTTATCTCAAAATACAGCCTTCTTACAAAAACACAATCTGCATGGTATATTCTGTGGTCATGAAAGATGTCTGGCAGTAAGGGGAATCGTACAATAATGACTGCTGCTTGTATTTGAATCGTTACAGATAAACCAAAAGGTTTGCAGTGTGACAGAGCAGCAGAGCTATCCAGGTTTGGCAAGTACCGTCAATTCTCTTTTGCTTTTCTCTCACTCTCTATTTCTCTCAGTTTTTCGCTCTCGCCCCTGCGCTTCTAGCCAACTGTGAGTCTGTCTAGCCAGTCAGCGTGAGACATCTGGGATCCATTGGACCCAGAGAGAGAGAGAGAGAGAGAGAGAGAGAGAGAGAGAGAGAGAGAGATGTGAAGAGTGCAAAATTAATACAAAAATTAAACAGAAGAGGAAGGGACAGAGTGAATGAAAAAGGCCTTGATTTATAATCTGGAAGCCAAGGTGTTACCAGAAGGCACCAATTACTAATCCCATCCCATAATATGAGGTCACCCAGTAACAGCAGGGGTCGTCACTATTAAGAAAAATACAAAACTAAAATGGCACTGAGTAGAGCACATGCCTCTGCCAAGGATCTTCAGTCTCCTTATGAAACCACATTTGAATTCACTAGATCCAGATTTTCATTTGGATCTCCTCGGAATTGCACAAACTCATAAACATTGGTCCCCTTAACATGTCGGATATTCACGACGTCCATAAATAATTACCTGAGCAAACAAAAATGTGGAAGACGGCCTTGCAATGTTACAGAACGATAAAGAAACATCTTGGATCCGCCCCTGATCCTATTCACATGCACCGGTTCTTTTTGACCCGTACCACATCCTTCATCAAGTTTTGTCATAATCCATCCTGTAGTTTTTGTGTAATCTTGCGAAGTCTGGTGGAAGCAGATGAGTTTGCAGAGCTATACTTTGTTGGAATACAAACAGCTCATTCAATACACTTGCCTCTGGCTGTTTGACAGGGCAGGTGATATGTCATTAATGGACAGAGGCCGATAAACTTCCCTCTTTGTTATAAATAGGAAGTTTGGGTTCCAGCGTAAAGTTTGGAGCAGTAAAAAAAAGAGTACTGTTTTAAAGTCTTGTGCTTCAGATTAATTAATTCCAATTTGTTTGTAACAACAGTCTAACGAATAGCCATGAAACAGTTGAATTCCTTCAGACAGTAGCTCGAGGATACTTAGATTACGGAGTCAAACATTGGGACGCGGCCAATGAATCAGACCAATCCCACTTTTCAGCGACTCTGCCCGGCTCCCTCGCTCAAACAGAGGGAACCTCTGTGGACAGGTTAAACCAGGTGTGGTTTGTCCGGTGCCTGGACAGCCCGAGGTTAGATTTGAAGCTTAATGCAGGGGGACAGATGTGTTTAGTTGGGAGGGGGGTGGGCGCTGATACTAACACGGCCTGACACCTGCAGCCTATGGTGGTGATGAGGATATTTGGACATGTCTGTACCCTGTAATCCCTCCACGCTTTGGCCTTTTTCAGCTGGAAAGTGAAATGAGTGAAAATGAAATGTGTAAAAAAAATAGAATCCCCTGACAGGCTTTTTTTTTTTTTGTATCTCTGCCCTCTGGCTGCTTTTTGCTGTGAGACTCCAAACACACCTGCCACGTGGCATGAGGCACCTGCTGGGACTGAAACATCAGACTGACACCATATGTCAGAGTGGATGGGGTGGTTGTTAGGACATGTCAATGAACATTAGAGTGATTTTAAATGATGCTCACTATAGCCATGGTTGGATTAGTGTTTCTGGATCTGAAGAGAAGAGAATTTTTCTCTGGCACCTGAAAAGAGAATTCCACGTGGGCATAGCTCTCCGTCAAAAAACAACGAGGACAACATGAAGACCTAGATTTCATGTGGACTGGGCTCATCTTCTGGGGTTGGAGTTGGGGGCAGTCACAGATTGGCTTTCAGTGTTTTTCGAGGAAATATCTTCATCATCCTTGCCAGAAATCAGGGTCCACCCAGAGATAATGGAGAATAACACATTCATTCCCAAGTTCACTCTCTCTTACACACATGCAATATCACACAGACACACCCTCTAAATCCACACACACACACACACACACACACACACACACACACAACCCAGCTTTGGGCCATTTAATACCTCGTTTTGTTCTGTATTATGAAATGTTATATGTTCTCACAAATCTCAATTGTAAAAACACTTGCTGGTGCACAGCACTAAAGCCACGTTCGAAATATGACATTGGAAGGCTCTCAGCTCCTCGACCAGCGCTCGGAATTTACAGCTCGATTAGTGTTTCGGATTTCATCCCTCCCATTGTGTTTTCTCTCATGTCCGTCCAACACATGAGAGCCTTTAATTCACATACTGCTTCCATATGCTCGATAAGTGCCCTGAGCTATCGGTAACACTGACTGAAATCAAGCTGCATTGCACACACAGGTAGTTTACTCGGCAGGCCACCGCCTACAGAGCAGTTCTGTCACTATCCGTTAAATTTGTTATTGGCTGCTAATGTAGTTGTTTCCCGATTAGAAGAATGTAGTGAGTGAGAACACAGACTCATCCATCCATCTGTTCATTATCCATTCTACTTATTCTTTGAGGGTCACAGGTGCCACAGAGCTACTTGACATTTGGCCAAAGGTCCGGTCATCGGCGTATCACAGGATTGGAGGATTCTGTCTACACAGTCTATGAAGGAGTGGCCTCCAGTGACTGAGCCGACCATGAAGGCTGAACTAAAACAAGACGGTCTGGTCTACAGAGGATTTCATATATGCTTCACCAGCTTGTCACTGAATCATTAGTTACTTTGAGCTGCTGCACTTACAGCCACATGCATGGCTAGCTTGTTAGCTTTATAACGGTAGTGCAATGAATCCTGGGAAAGATCGGCTTAAGAAGGAAGGAAGGCTCCATCCGGTGGAATCCTCTTTGCTCGGGAATGGAAGAACGTCGGTTAAGATAAAGGGGACAACCTAGTTGTGCAATGGGACGCAATATGTCTTAAAATGCAGCCTCCGAGGGGGACACAACTATAGAGACAATCATTCACACTCCAATGAGCCTAAGCTGCCTGTGGGAAGAAGCCAGAGCCCACTGAGAAACCCCACAGACACTGGGAGAACATTCAGCTCCTCACAGAAATGCCCAGGCCGCCTGACCCAAAACCTTCTTACTGTGGGGAGACAGTGCTAACCCCTGCACCACCGTGCCACAGACCCAAAATTAGAATAACACAACAGCAGAATTAGGAAACAGTTGTCTTTGTTTCCTTTGTTGTGACCCCGTATTGTTCTGCTCCATTGGTTCCCACACTGCTTTGTGTTCTGAACCATCGTCCAGTTTTCCGGTTTTCACCTAGTCCCAGTACATTAATATGTTATGTCATCCTCACATTGCAGTTTTTGTTTCGGCATGTTTTTCAAATAATCAAAAATCACTCAAGCAAAATGTTGCCCAATACAGTGACTCATTGTTTTTCGGAGTGTAAACATGCACTCAAGAAGCATGTATTAATCACTTGTGACAATGACGAAGCTGAGGCAATGCAATCCCTTTGTATATTTTTGCAGCAGGCCTTTGTATGTGTAAGTGTCATAACAAGACCACCCAACACAATGTCCGCGCCACTGAGAAAGCCTGAGTGACTTGACAGACAGAGATCAAACACTCGGTTTGATGTAAGAAGGACAGAAACAATTTTGTTATGTCTTTCAACACTGAATGCTTCACACTAAAAATACATAAGAGTATTTGTTTCCAAGCAAAGAACCATATCCATTGTGATGTTTTGACTTTTTTTTGGTCGAAAGTGTAGGTGGTATGAGGCTGCATTTATCCATCTGTGATGTCAAAAACTAAATCAGTCCCTCATGAGTTTGGAGAAGGTCCTGCACTGTCCATGCTTTACAAATTACTGAAGGACACAATGGTCTCTGGTATCTGGGCAACACAAAATGTCTTGAAGGTACATTACACTTTTTCTACTGTTACAATCTATTAAATAGATAAATAAACACATTAATGTTTCTATAAAGGCGGATATGTATTTCGATGATTGTTATCATATTTTATTATAACACCTCTATTCTAATATATACATCTACTTACAATCTGTGATCTTACCACTAACCGAGTTACTCACTGGCACAGGGACTCAGTGTCATGAGTGTTGAAGCCACGGGGCTACCCACTGGTGTGGGTCATTTGCTGTTAGCACTTGTTCACCCCATTAAAGAAAGGCAGCTAGCACTAGCTAGACTCCTCCTTTGTGTAGCATGTGACCGAGTGTTCAGGAGCTGCCTTTAAACATTCATAGTGAGAATCAGCACCAGTGATATATGAACTGTATTCTTTTTTCGAGTTTTATAAACGTAATATTACCTTTTCACCCACAGGTTCATACAAAGTTTCTACACACATCACCTCTCATAGGTTGGCAGAGCCATCAGGGGAAACCTGGGGTTCAGTTTTTCGCCTCCAGACCCTTCAAATTTGAACTGGAGGAGCAGGGGATCCAAACACCGATCTTCTGTTCACTGGACAACCCGCTTTACTGCTGAGCCACAGCCTACCAGTTAAAAAGGCTTATGTTGGTGAGTCAGGCTAACTAGCTTAAAACTTCTTTCTGAGTGGAATTCCAACGGTTCCACCCACGATGCTGTTCAATAGCTAACTTTTTATGTAATTGATAAAAAGGAGAAGACAATGACCTGTATCTCTTCAAACAAGCCTTTAACGTGATGGAGATTAAAGAGAGATGTAAACTCTTCAGGGGAGAAATCGGCTCTGTCATAGGACTTTCTAGACACAAATCACATTCCCCCCTCTTTCCTTAGATGCACATCCTGTCAGGAAGCCGAATTTGCACCTTCCTGTCACTTCAAGATGATCTGATTCCTGCAGCGACCCAGTCACTGTGGGGGGGCTTTGGAATCTTGGAATTCCAGAATTCCAAATTCGCTTCCTTTTTCCTTCCAGGAATCATCTCCTCTTCTGTGTTTTCTAATCTACCCCTTCTCTTTGTGTCTCACGGACCAGACGAGTCTTTTAGAATCTGTCGGTCTCAGGGTTATTACTCCAATATCAAAGTCACAGGTGGAGAGCTGCCCTGCAGAGCGGCTGTTAGACTCACTGTCACACAGCTCACTGACTCACAAACAACTCGTGACCTGCTCAGCTAATTTTCTTCACCTGCCACACACTCATTTCTTTGTCAAAGAGACCAAACACACGCAGAGCCAATTTTTCTAATTATTCACTAATACTAATTGACAGGCTGGATTCCTCCACAATTTAAGTTGACCTCTCAAGACACCAGAACCCCCCCAAATTGTGTTTTGGACCACCAGTGTCCTGTTGCTGTTTTGACCTCTGACCAGATTGTTGACTGTTAGTTTAGCCACTGCTCTTTCTCTCTCTCTCTCTTTGTCTATCGGTCCCTTGGGCCTCTACATCTGTCAGCATCATTCCTTCTCACTCTAAAAAAACCTTTTATCCTTTGTTTTCTCATTTAGCTTCGATGCTACATCATATCCCTGTTACATCTTTATTTTGACACTCCTATTGCATTTTGCACATTTTCTCTTTCTGTGTATTCCACTTCACTTTTTTTCTTTTCTCCACCTTCATCTTTTGTATAAACCCCACTGATGGACATCTGATTGCCACTCCTCTGTCATGTTCTTCTCCACAGCTCCTGTAGTTGCTATGTTAAACGGTGACCATCTGGGTCAACACGGCCCTCTGCCATCTCCTTTTGAAGTCGGAGGTTAAGCTGATAATAATCCAGTATTTCTACCTCTGTGCTGCCCCTTGTAAGAGGAATTTCTAATTATCCGAGAAGGAATTCCCAAGATCTCGATGTGATTGGGAACAGCTTCGGCATTTGTGCGAGATGACTCCGTGTGTACATGAGAGTGGATGGAGAGGCTGCAGGGTCGTGGTCACTAGAGTAGCATAATGGAGGTCTTGCAGAGTGCACACACACACACACACTGTAAATCCTGTGTCACAGCGGAGGATTTGAACATTTTGGCAAGGTTGCATGAAAAATGCTGGTCATACATCTGGTTAGCCTCTGCATCAATGCAGGTGTTTTGTTTCATTGTTATACTGTATAAGAGAGCAACTGCGACATGGAGTCAGATATATATGAGGAACAATTAACAGTCACTGGATCCTCTTCTGCTTGGTTTAGTCGCAGTTCACTTATCGGTTAATATGACAGAAATGGCATCTGTCCAATGAGAGGATCAATCGCGGAACTACGTTCTTAAAAGGGTGTGAGAGCAATGCTGACATAGAGCCTTATTCTAGTAGCCTGTATTTCACAATGGGACTCTGTCCAGGAAATGACATCAGAGACATAAACAAATTCTGCCATTTGAAGGAGAAAACAAAGACAAAGGCACATGGGTAATCTAATAGAGACACGGGAAGTTATGTCCCCTCATACATTATAGTTAGGGCTGGATTAGGTGAGTCCTGAACCTTCCCTTAGTTATAGACTCCTGGGGGAACTCCCATCGAGCACCGAGCACTTCTCTCTATCCCTCTCTCAGTCACTCTTCTGATTAAGTTTCAGGATCAATTTATCTATCAACTGATTTATGGATTCACGCTTTTAAATCAGTCATCAGTGGCAAGAGATGACCACTATTAATGTTAAATCCAAATTAGAATCACATCTTGAGCTTCATGAAATGCATGGAAATTTGAATCAAAAGGGTTCAATCATTAAATCAATGTTGACATTCATCCATCTTTATTCAAGCACATTTGAATCTGCCATGCCAGACTGAACAATGTACAAATGTACCTTCGTAGTTTTACTTCCCTTCTTTCAAGATGCAGTGTATTTTACTCAAGTAAATTGAATCAGGCCTCTCCCTGGTCTGAGTGACACATTGCCTGGATAGCCAAACATCCATTGACACAGCTGGCTGTTTATGAGGGCAACGGAGAGGTAAACTGAGCAGATAAACACAGATAATTGGGTTTGTGGCCTGCTGGTCAAACAAAAGCCAGATGCTCTCCTGGCTTCCTGTTATTTCCCATATTATTTATTAACCTGACTCGTGGTCCATACAAAGGATTTCCAGAAATTTTACTTTCCACCAGTGGGTTGCCTCCAGTTCATCATCAGCCAGACGCCATCTAGCCAAGAGAGCATTTTAGGCTTTTGAACCATGAACCTATCTGATGGAGTTGGAGCCCGTTGAAGCTAATCCCACTTATCAAAGACGGGTCCAAATGGTCCTAGAAACCAGTCGAGTGCCATCAAGCCTCCTTAACTCCCTCACATGTGCTGTTGACTTCAGCTGTGCTTGCAACTCCAAGGACATCGCTGTCCTGTTGCTGCTGATGTAACAGCCGCTGCTGGCCAGGCTGTTACATAACCCCTGGAGCCACATGAAAAACCCAACTTGGAAACAAAAATCACTGAAAATCTCTCTGGTCCCTTTCACAGAACCGTGCAACCCCTCCCATCACAGGCTACCGGCCAAGCACATGATCACAGCTCTGCACCATCCCTCTCTCTCTATGACTGCCATATGGAGGAACCACAAATCAACAGCTGTAGGGATATGTGCGTGTTCAAATTGTTAACATACTGTAATAACCTGAGAGTATATGTGCGTGGGTGTGTGTGTGTGTGCACCCAAATGCCCCATGTGAAGTGTTGCGCAGGTTTAGATCTTTTTAAAATAGCCTCGGAATAACTATTTTATTGTATTGTGCCTTTGCAGATGAAGTAATAGATATAAATCGTGAACATACTGTGGCACACACAATAGTGGGAATGTGTTGTTGCTTTGTTGAAATTCACCCTCAATAAGCGAGACCTCTGGGACGAAAACAACAAATTACTCCCAGTTTCTGAGCAAGTGCCTCTGTGGGCCAACTTGATGACACATGACAATAACTTATATGGTTGTGATCATAAAAACGAAAGCTCCAGAGCATTTTTCTAAAACTATGAGATGTATACGAGCTTTCGATGGCATGCTGGAACACATGAATCATTGAGCCTATGGCCTGTTGTAATATCAGAGTGGAAAACACTTAAAATAGTTTATCTTTTGGGTTTTGTAACATTTGTTACTTCTTCTTAAGCACCGACTGTGGTACTGCCTGTGTTACTTCTTGACTCTGTAGATTATGTATTGATCAATAGGTACCATATGGGGGTGAGGTGAGATTTGACAGTATACAGTATACGGACAGTGTCTGGTACCACGGAGTCATGAAAGAAACAGCTAATGCTGGATGGACCAGCTCCTTTTTATGATGAAGGATGAAACCAAACATCAAGTGAGTTTGTAGTGATTTACTGAAAAACTGACAAGAATAAGCGATTTGTGCGCAAAATAACCCTAAACCAATTGTTTAATGTGTGTTTGTCAACAGCTTTATGCCCCAAAAAAATGTTAATGAAATAACATGATCTGGACAAAGGGGCAGACCCAGTTTTTTTTTGTTACCTCATTGTCTATAACATTGCAAGATATGGCAACTTTTGTATGTGTAATTTGTGCTTGACTTTGTTTAAGGGGACTGTTGGTGGAGATACAGCTTGAGAGATTGTGGGATGACGTTTTTACCCCTTAGTAAAGTCCCATTGCTGGATTTAGTTGTGTTACATATTCACACAATGTCCCAAGCCAAGCAAGATGCTCGCTTGCTGGCGAGCACTGACACACCCACAGCATCGAACGACGAGTCACACGATTCTTCTTCCAGTCTAGACACCATCGGTCCAACTTTACAAGTTGCTTTGTGTCTGTGTCATCACCCAAAACACATTTAAATTAAAACATTAATACCATGACTTTCTTTCCCACAGTAAAACCACGACAGCTCTCCTACTAATATAATGCTGCTTTCATAAACCTGATTTATAGGATAGTTTTAAATGTGCATAGTAAACAACGTTGCTGCTGGAAATGTTTCCATTCACGCTGCCAAATGTACGGACGTCTACTCTCATGCTCACTGTACTGACGGCGTTGTGTAACCCAGCAAAATTCTCCAATCAAACTGAAGCCCGTTCAGCATTAAAATAAAATAATAGCAGAAGGTAGAGTATATTTCAGAGCCAGGCATGGTAATTGCAAATAAATGGGTCCTCTAACACTGAACACAGTTGATGGAGGAATGGAAATAATTTCAGCCTCTCCAATCAGGGGTAATGGAGGCCAGTCCTCCCCTGACACCCCTGTTCTAATTAAATAGCACTGGGGGTCTATACTATAAATTCTCGGTTGGTTGATTCCAACGTGAGCCTAGACTTTTCAACTCTGACTTTCCTCCGCGTCGTGACCTTGTTGAAATTTTACATTAAATTATTATGTGCGATTTTCCACTGGGGGCAAACCAATCAAGATAAGTGGCTACACTTTTCTCATTATCAGCGAGTTCTCGGTCCCTCTTTATCATCGGTGTAGGACTTGGTAATGATCGCTCTCAATCCCGTTTGAAATTCACTTTTTAACCTGTATGTTAATGAGCAGGACCGTAAATGTAAACCTGAGGCAGAATGGAAGGATGAAAGCAGCATGTGTTAATAGTGATATGCTCCTGATCCACACAGACACGGAGCCAGAAGGCCTGGTCATTTCCCCAGGAAACAGCCTGCTTGGACAAAGCTGGCATGATTCCCCTCTTCACATTCCCCCACTGCAACAGATTAAGTCTCTGCACATTCAACAGGGATTCAATCTTTTCTTTTGAATGTCTTCTTGAACATTATTTTAGCAAACTGTTAATCACATGTAACCTATTCAAGACATCTCATAGCCGTCCGGTTCTGGGGCCTTTCTGCTTTACATGCTAATATGATGCTGTGAGGGAAAAACAGGGAAAGATGGAAATAGAAGACATTCTAAATGAATCAAGTGCATTCCGTTCAGGCAATCTTTGTGCCCACAGAGGGGGACTGCAGAGAGAAGAAGGGAAGGCAGCTTCAGTTTGTTGGATGCTCTTCAGGAACCGGAGACAGAAACGCTCGGTTCTGTTAATAATACTGGAAACAATCAGCACTCCAGGCAGTAAACACAACAAATTGCTACTGGGGCCTTTGTGGAAGTCACTGTGAGTGAACTGCCACCTCATCATTTGTGTCCTGGCCACAATCAAATTCTTGTTGCTGTGAGTGAGAGCAGTAAATTATATGTATGACAGCGACTAAATCAAATATGGTACAGTTTATTGTTAAAGAATTTCCAGATCAGGATCCAGTGGTCTTGTGGGGAGTAGTGAGATATTATTCAGTTCGCCTGCAGTCTGGCAGGACCCCTCCTCTGTTAAACTGCATAAATAGCGGGGGCGCCTGGTGGGTGCTGGGAAAAACACACTTGCGGACCACTGCAGAGACCCGGGTTCAGTTGAGGGCAGTAACCGCTTTTGTTTTGGGTCTAATCGAACGCAACGGTTTACTGTACTAGAAGGCGCCTGTGGGGATGGGATTAGGGGTTTGGGGGGAACATCACTGATGTCCTTGCATGCTATACGCCCTCCTGCTGAAGCCGTGAAAAGAAGCGGATGGCGTCACTCCTGGGGAAGTCACACCCTCCCAATGCCAGTTAGTTGTGATGATAAGAAAAATGTGAAAATAAACAAGTCGACATATTTAAGTACAGAATGAAATAAAAGCATGTTGACTTTTCATCATTTCACCACATTTTTGACTCATCGAATAAATAAAACAAAACTGATTAAATAAACACTAGAAAACACACCAGTTTGATTAAAACTATCTAGGATTACAGAACCTATTCTTGTACAAAACTTATTTAATGTGTACTTTTACTTTTTAATTTGGTCCGTGTCCCATCTGCTAACATGGAGGAGGCAGTTTTTATTAACCATACTGGAGTTAGCCACCAGGGGGCAAAACATATTGTATGGGGGCACTTTAGCCATTGTATGGTGAAACAAACAAACTCCAGAACGATCAGCTCCTAGATTATAGTTGATTGTGACAGATCATTTTGCTGTAAAATATTAGTTTAGAAAGTCTTTTGATTTTCACTTTTCACATGGATATTTTTTATTTACTTTGAAACAATTTTACCTTATTTAACCTCAACACATTCTTGGGAGTAACCCTAAAAATCTGATTGTTGCAGATGAATCCCATTTGAATAGAAACATTAGGGGATTAGATCATTGTCCATTTGGCTTGTTGGTGCAATTACAGTAAGAATCACATTTGCTCCAAGTTATTTGCTCACATTAAGTTAATGGATTTGATTTGTAAACTGTATTAGCTGCTACTCTGTAAGTAAATAACACTGTTTAAGAAGTTTGGTATAAGGATTAAACTCCCCAAATAAAATGAGACTCACAATCAAACCTAATCAGGTGAGAGTCCAATGGATTACATTTCACCACAATCTGTGGAATAATGTGTTTTCCCACCGGGTCTCTAGACGTTAACACCTAAAAAAAAGAAATCCAAAAAGAGCATCACAATGAAATGCTTTGTATGCCTACAATGGGCACCATGAGTTGTGTTGCATCATCTGAAGGAGGGATCAACCTCACTGAAATTAAAAATAAAGGACTTACAGATGGAGAAGCTTATGTAAACACAGTGTTCCGTGCTCAATAGAAGTCAGAGAGGGCATTTTTGAAGATTCCGCTACAGGAAAACAAGGAATTAAATGAATAAGTCAGGAAGGAAATCAGTAGTGGGTGAGTGAATATATTGTGAAAGTCATTTAGCACGTATCTTGTCATTCATTGTTGCTTTGTTGATGCAGAAACTTCATGCATCTATTATTATCTGCAGCACGTATGGCGATCAAGCAGCCAGTGAGATATGTCTTTCATTAAGACATCAAAGAGTGTGTATCATTTCCCAACTTGAGCGCTTCACTGAGCCACTTGGTGCATTGCATGCCTTATTAGATGGGTTCAAGCTAATCCAACTGTAACCAATTGTGCGTTATTGTTCACGCTAATTACCCCATCACAAGAGGTCGGCCTCTGCTAAGTTCGCCTCAGGGTCACATCAGGAGGTCAGAGGTCACAGTCGACCAGGGTTGAAACCAGCGTGCCTCAACCCCTCACCCTCACTTTACTCAGCCGCTTGACCCATATGGTATCCCTATCCTCTGTATCCCCATAGCCTGGGAAAGATTCATCTGAAATAATGGGAAAATGGGCCTGTCATTGGAGACTCGAGTTAATACGCGTACGTCCGCTCCCCGTTGTGGCCCTGTGACCTGTGCATGTGCCCCTGTCAGTTGAGAGCTCAGGTATGCAGGGAATGCCATCGCAGCGGAGTCAGGCAGACGCTGCTGAGGGCTGCGAGCGAGAGGAGGCGCAGGTTAGGAGGTGAGGACTGCACTTCATGCCCAGATGGATGTTTGCTCAACCTGGGATCATTTATGAAGGGACCTCATGCTGGAGGAGATAGTTCGGCCTCCATCATCTCCTCCTCTGACTGGATAAACCTTTCTTGAATACAAAGAAGGTTGTATGCAGTGATGTGGAAGATATTCCCCCCCACCACCACCCCTTCATTATATTGCATTAGCCTGCAGCTATCTCTCAGCGCTGTCCGTGGACTGTCTTTAACCCTGATTTGTCCGCTTCCTGGATCGTATGAAAAGGGGAGAGCTCCTCATTTCACACTTAATAATCTCATTTCACAGCATCTGGCACAAGCTCAGAACAGAGGAGGAGCACAGAGAGCTGTGAAAGCTGTAGGTCCAGTAACATGGTGCAGTGTGTGAGTATATGAGTGTTGGATGCAGGTATTACTCATAGTGTGGGGACCTCAATCACCTTATGGGGACTTGTCTTCCTGATGGAGGCCAAAAAATCCCCATAATTTAAATCTTTAAATGTGTCATTTAGACATGTGTTAAGGTTAGGTTTCGGTTGAGGTTAAAGGACGTGTGTGTGTTTGTGTGTGTGTGTGTGTGTGTGCATTCAAAACCAGTTAATCAGTATGTGCAGTATGCCAAAGAATTACAGACCTATTGGATAATTCTGCAGCTCACGATTTAAGTCCATTGCCAGCGTTCAGTGCCAGTGCAGTAAGAGTGTTTCCTCAGGGCAGGAAAACTTGCGGATGTCAATTGATTGGTGGACTTGGACAAATGAGACGCTCTCAGGGTCAATTGTAGCAGTTGAAGATCAGAGTGGAGCTCCAGGTACCAACTGTGCACCGACACATTCCTGAAACACTCACACACAGTTTGTCTCCTTTCTCTCTGGCTCACACACACACACATCTGCAAAGAGGTGTGCTTTTTGAATAAAGGTACTGGAGCCAACCAATGCCGCATGCATGCACACGTGCACTTAAGTTGTGGCTCGTTTCGGATCCAACCACTGTTACTACTGTGGCAAATGAATAACCGACAGCACAATACAATGTTAGACCGACTACAGACTAAAAAAATGATGTAGAGAAGTTTTAAGTTGAACTTCACTGTGAATCTCAAAGGTGGATCTCAAAGGTGGAAAGTTTTCTTCTGTGTTACTGAATGCATGAGTTGATGTTGTGACAACCTCAGCACACTTGTGATAAATGTATATATTCAAACTCAATAGCTTTATAATACAATTGTGGTGTGTTGTTTGCATGTTTGTGTTGTTGGGGTGGCCATCGCTCATCAGAGCACCTCCAGCTGCGATTAGTTCGGCAGAATCTAGTTGTCCAAATTCTCTCGTTGGTTAAAACGAGGCACAGAGAGATGAGACTGACACAGATAGAGAGAAGCTGAGCCAATCCCTGCAGAGAGGTTGTGTGTCAGGTGATTTAAGAATCAGAATCAGAAAGTATTTATGGCTAAATAGGTTTACTTGGTGCATACAATGAACATAGAAACAAAAAAAACATAAAAACACAATAAATACAACACACATAAGAAAAGCAATAAAAAGAAACAATATATATTTCCTCACTATTTACTTCTTATTTACTCCCTTTTTCTAATATTTATACAAAGTAACATTTATTTAGACATAAACATATCTAAATAAAATATATATAATAGATAAAAGATATAAAAAGTGAAGTAAAAAGTGAAATACAAGATGTAAATGTAATGCAGTATAATATAATGCAATATAAAGTGTTAATTTAACACATCCTTGAGGTGTGGGGGCAGAATAAAAGTCAGAGTCAGGTGGGGGTCCCGGACCTTGTTGATATGGCCAACTGCAGCCGGGAAGAAGCTGGTCTTGTGGCGGGCGGTTTTGGTCCTGATGGACCGCAGCCTCCTGCCCAAGGGAAGAACCTCAAAGAGGTTGTATCCCAGGTGGGAAGGATCAGCCACAATCTTACCTGCACGCCTCAGGGTCCTAGAGGCAACAGGTCCTATAGAGATGGCAGATTGCAGCCGATCACCTTCTCAGCAGAACGGATGATCCGCTGCAGCCTCCTTTTGTCGTTTGCGGTGGTAGCAGTGAACCAGATGGTGATGGAGGAGGTGAGGATGGACTCTATTTATGTTGGAATATTGACTTTATGTCTGTTTATCTGACAATAAAAATGATGAAACTGGTGAGCTATTTCCGTCTGATTGATGTTGGGAGACCCACAGTGGTAGCAAGGGGACTTTGCCCCAGTATAGGACATTGTTTTGGTGGTGAGGGCCAGACACTAAATCCACCTTTACTCAAAACCTCATGACTGCTTTGAGGTTTGCAGGAAAGGTTGTGAGGCCCCAAAGGGGCAACAACTGCACAACTAACAATAGCTTTACAGTGTGACACAATGTGGACACAGTCTCCGGTTGGGGTTTGAGTATTCTGGGTAGATATGGAATTGTATAAATCACCAAAAATGTCACCCCTGCCCTAGAATCTTTCGTGATCTTTCGTGGACCTTCTTCCTTTTATGAACCAGCTAAAGGCTGTAAATTCTATTATAATGCATAGGACACATAATAAACACACAACAGCTGCTGCCAGCACCTCTACATACCCTCTTGTATGTACACTTCAACATACCCTTGAAAAGTCCAAAGCCCTCATATGTTCATACTTTCAGTGGGGGGGGGGTCCTAGGTCTCACAACTTGATTTTACAGACTGTGAAATGTCTTCAGTGTGGAATGTAATCGCGGCCGATAGGTTGATCAGTGTCAATAAATCAATTATGAAGGGCCCGGTTTCAGTATGGGAGCTGGAACATGTTGGTTTAAAGGTATAGGCCCAGGGAGGTTTAGACAGACTCCTCTGTCTGGCAGTGTAATCCTTCATACGACACAGTGCTTGCCAAACAAATCTCACATTTTAATAAAGACAGGAATTTTTCTCCAGACTGGAAGAGGACCGAGCTCGGTTGGGTGTGATGCTGGAGGGAACGACTAATGAGCAGGTTGGATATGGATCCAGAAGAGGGAGGGGGGTGCAGCATAATTGTTCCCACTTCACCCTAATTGTGTGCCTATACCGTCGGTCCGAGGAGACACACTCTGGGTTAAAAGCTTAACTTCTTTTCTGCAGAGAGAAGCCAGGCCAGTGTGTAAAAGTTCAACAAGTAGTGGATAAAACGATCAAATATATAACTTATAATATAAGTCAGTGTCTCGTTCACAGCTTGGAGGGACCATCTCAGCCAGATCATCGCAAAGATCAGAAGTGGATGTGAGTCAACTAGGGATGTTTAATGTCAGATCATAGTTGTGTTGTTGATGGGATTTCAAAATAAAGGACCAATAGACTGCCCTTTTTTCCAGAGGTCACAGCTTCCCTCGGTATAAAAGAGATATTTGCCCGTTCACATCTGGGCTTTAACATCGTAAGTCGTGCTTTTCTGCATCACCAACAATCCATCAGAACAGAGCAGCCCGTCAACAAGCTTTCCATGATCCCCGTAACCTTGGCCTTGACCCCAGCCCAGATCCCATGACCCAAAGCCCCCCCCCCCCATCTACCAAGTCCATTAATCATACAAAAATACCTTCATGCCTATTACGTGGGATCTCAAGCTTTTCACAAGAGGCATGCTGTACTAATGAATTCCTTCTCAGTTAATTCCAATTCACTGTTTCTCCTTCTAAGCGATCATCAGGTACAAAGCCTCGCAGGTATCAAGGGTAGATTCTGGGTAATTTCTTTGCATGAATAAGTAATTAATACTCTCAATTTACGCCTGTGTTCCTTCGCTGCTAGTTCTCATCATCGAGGACACGCAGATATTTGTGACAGAAGATGAGTGTTTAACTTGAAGGGTCAATCCTGTCCCTGGGGCTTTCGAGATGTTTTTATTTAAGGGGGGGGGGGGGGGGGGGGATCCTCAGCCTCCCTGAGCAATGGCGGCGATGGCTTTAACCCTCTGATCTCAAAGGCTAACAAAAAACCGGACAGGATATGAAGGATATCTGCCACAGCAATCACAGAACATGTGCCAGTCAAACACATGTGTGAGTGTGTGTAGATGTGTGTGGTGTGGGAACGAGAGAGTGAGTGCATGGCTGTACAAATAAGTACGTTTGTGTGGTTTGGATTAGGAAACCCTGATGTGCTGATCTAGAGCCTGCATTGAGTTTTCTGAGCCTTTTAGTTATTAAGGTAAGATTTTGTGCGCTGCTGACCCCAGATATCGACGTTAAGGCTCTCCTGCTGAAACTGCCTTCAACTGAAGCTATTCCCAAGTGGACCAGTCAGGAATTCTGTCAGATAAGCCCCCCCAATCCCCCTAAAGCATGGAGGCGTCAGTACATCCCAAAGGGAAAAGGAGGTTCCATAGCTCTGTGTGGTTTGTACACATTTTATATACGGCGTCACACTACTCATGTCCCAGCCACAAACTCGCTTGACTTACAAAAGCCGGGATCTTTTCCACTTAGCATTAAAACCCAAACAAGCATGTTTATGATACGCCCCCCATGTCCTCGCTGCAGACAGGGGTCTCTCTCGGGCGTGTGAAATGATTGTGTGAAAAGCTGGACTCCAAATTGGCTGTGTGTGACCGCCACCGATTTGCCCGTCATTCCTCTGCTTTTATGAGAGGGACAGCGCTGCCAAAAAAGAAAAGGAGAGTGAAGCAGTCCCTTTCAAATGATGGAATAGTGAAATAAACAACAACATGCACACAAATATAAAGAGACCTGTTTTCAAAAATAAATAAACTTATCATTCGCTAATTCTTTGAACATACTCCCGAATTCCCCAAGTGTAATAGTGCAAACAGCTGTGTGAAAGTGTCTTTCATTCACTCATAATAAAGGACAATAAATATCTGTTTTATAGAAGCCAACATCAGCAGATGAATCTCAAAAGCTTATTGTTTCTCTATGTAATGCCTGTTATTGTGAGTTGATGTGAGAGGTTTCTTTTCCTGTTTATGCACATGTACAAAAAATTAAGAAACTATACAACACTTCTACTTATCTGAGGTTCTGACTGGAAAGCTGTCGTTCGCTGTCATGTTTCCAGTGGCTTCTTGTTGCTACCTCCCAGTGTTTCTTATGTTCGTTCAGTTTAACCTTGTTTGAGTCCTTTTTGCTTTCCAGTGTTTTTTGCTACTGAACTTTGCTTCTGTATTTTTGGATCCACCCACACACCTCTGACACAAAAGTATATGAAACAGCATCTCGGCGAGGATCTTTCTTTCTTTATTACATTGTTCTGTCTCTTGTAAGATTAAAACAAACAGATAAAAGGTGTAAATGTACCAATGAACCATTTTTGCTTATGCAACGTTTCCTAAACTAGGCAGAATTTTTTTTTACAGTCATAATTTACATCCTTCTTTTACTCCAAGAAAAGTCTTATCACAATTCAGACAAACCAATGTAGGAGATATGACATCACCTTTATAAAGAAAAATGAAGTGTCTCTTTCCCCCTCTCTGACCATCAAAAGCGACCAGATCACCACACGAGTTTCCGTCTTTTTGCGGGTCTTTGTGTGTCTACCCATGAATCCTGGCGGGGGGGGGGGGGGGGGTGCACAGGAAGGGATGCAGACTGGAAGCTGTGAGAGTAGAATATGATTAGCCACAAGGCCGATCCTCACTCCGCATCCTCGCGTATAACTCAACACATGGCGAGCGCCGTCTTTTACTGGAGCGCCAGCTGCATGTGGCTAAGTGAGTTCTCAGATCAAAATGTTTACTTTGGACCGGACGCCTTTCCTCAAGAAACTACACGAACAAGAAACCCTGAATCTGAACAGGGAGGTGGATACCGCTGCCGGGTTCTGACACCCCACCTGGTAAAACAGAGGAAATGGTTTTAGTGTGTCTGTGTGTCCTGGGCACCTATGCATGAAAACACACACACACACACACACACACACACACACACAACACACATACATATGCATACAGAGTTGTGAAAGCAGTATAATATCTGCTGTGGGCTAAGCAGGTTAAAAGAACAGCGGTTCAATGTCACCAGAGGAGCAGAACTGAGCTTGAAGAAGTGGACTAAGACATAAGTGAATACTAATGTAACACGTATGTTTTTTCTGCATAAGTACAGTATGTTTGCATGGATTGGAATCGGCCACGACACTGACGGAATCCTGCCCTGATGTTTCTGTATCCCATCCAGCCTCAAATATTTATACAACCGTCTCCAGAGTCACTGGCACGTCCACAGCCGTTAAGTCCTCTCCTCCTCTCAGGACTCTCCAGTAGCTCGGGTGCTGCCTGGCGCTCATGTGGGCAGTCGGCCTGACTTTCATTAGCCAGCTGCGGTTCAGTGGTAATGCGGAGATGGAGAGGGCCCAGTGCAGACATGTGGAGCCGGTCGCGGCCCAGGAGAGGGGCCAACGTCTGTTTACTGGCCAGACACCGTGGGTAGGAGAGGTAAACAACACCAGCCACGAAGCAGAGAGAAGGTGAAACGGGGAGAATGGAGAGGAGACGGTGAAGAGACAGAATGAAGAGTTGTGAGCGATCCTCTTTCTGGCTGCCTCTGTTTGTCGCCGCAGTGTTGATGCTCTGTTGCAGCTCCTAGTGACATCATGGCAGAGGAGCAGCTTCTGCAAGTTGTTAGTAATTTAAGCCGCTTAATTGTCTGTCAGCCAACATACCACAGTGAAACCACACCTAACAAGTTGTTTGGTTGATCCCGAAGCCAGAAGACTTTTTGTTTTGTTTTCTTTTTGAATGCAGATGATTGGACATGTTCAGTTGTCTCTTGTTTGCAGCTTTTCGCTTTCTGACCTCGGCTCCTTCAAACCTCTCCTGTGTCAAACCTACTCAGCAGAGACCCATTGAATTCTGGGCTACAGTTAAGCTGCTGTGCTCATCCATTACAGGCCACATATCTCAGAACCAGGGCCATTATCTCCTCCTCAAAGATTAACATCTTGGACTGGGTTCAAACCATTCGGCTCATTTGTGAATAGAAAATTTATCCCAGTTGCAAAACTTGATGTGAAATGTCTCGTTCCTGGTATCTAATGTCTGTATCCATGCATCTGTTGCCAAGTCTTTGGCATTGAACCAAACCTTTACGCCGTGTGTATCACATGGCTGCGTTTATTGCCTGTAGTTTAACACTGAAAGAAAAATGGCCTCTTGTGAGCCAAACACGTGGCCACCTGGCTCCAGTGATCCTGGCCACTACATGGGAGAATCCACACATGCGCTCATGCACACTGACAGAGGCTTGTCCAATGAGACAGACTTAATTGCAGTGGTGACAGCAGCAGGAGAGGACGGGAGACAGCTATGGGCTCAGATCAGGGACGATCAGCTGAGACGAGACTGGGACTCTGGCCAGCAGCACTGGAGGAGAGTTGGAGCTGGTTAGAAGTAGGGAAAGACTTTAGAGGAAGCGGTAATTAAGAGTTATTTACTTAACTATCCTGATAAACTCCCCCTGATGAGGATTGATGTTCCTTTTGGGTCTGCTCATGATTAAGAAGGGATCAAGACTTTAAACAACACAGAATAGAGTAGGAGCGTGACTGCGGAATATACAAATACTGAAAACAGATCTCTCTGCTCTTCTCCTCTGAAAGATGGACTTGTATCTCAGCCCGAGCCTGGACGAGGGATAAGCCGAGTGATGGAGGAAGTGGAAAACTGTAGGAAAGATTGAGATGAAGGAAAAACTGCATAGAGGAGACAGGAAGAGAGAGATTTACTGTTGTATTAAAGACAAATGGGAATATAAAAGGGGAGGTGGGGTTTTCTTCTTCCAGTGGCTTTTTAAAAGCTCCATGTGTCCAAAAACAAATCCTGGGGTTTTTCACACTGAGCTACAGCTTGATCAGTGAGGACTTCACACACCTTCTGAGAGAGAAGAGGAGGTCACAAGAAAAAGAGCATGACGAGAACATTTACAAATGAGACTAAGAAGAGATGAATTGGAACTATCATGTGAGGTTAATGTCAAAAATGAAAGACTGTGACATGTGACTGAAAGCTCCACAAAAAGCCACTCCACAATCACGTTAATATGTGGCTAAGGAGGTAGTGCGGGTCATCCAGTGATCAGAAGGTCAAGGGTTTGATCCCTGACTCCTTCCGTCCTCATGTCGAAGTGTCCTAGGGGAAAGACGCTCAATGGTAAACTCCTCCCTGGAAGTGCTGTACCAACGTGTGCACGTGACTCGAGGAGTGAAGTGCTCTGAATTAATACTTGAATCTCATTTTTCCAAAGGGTTTCTCACAAACAGACACATTTTCTTTCTTCCCATTCAAAGAAGAAATTAATGGAATGCTCCATCCATCCATCAGGTCCAAAGGAAGCAGGAGCCAAGCCCTCACTGACCACACAAATCACCAGCGTGTCGCATTAAAAGACCAACTCACATTCACACCTACAGATCATGTAGCTTCTTCAATTAACCTCAGCTGCATGTCTGTCTGACTGGGGGAGGAAGCCAGAGAACACCCACACAGAAAGACCCCGGCCAACCGGAGAATGGAACCGAAAACCCCAACCACTGAACCACCCTGCCGCTCAAATCATGTGTTCAAATCATCTGAACATTTTGTCAAATCTCAAGTTTTGCCACAGAGAGCTACAAATTGAATGCAAAATCCAAAGTTTCCAAATATTTTACGAGTTGTTGTACAAAGCAATTTTCTTTTCCATTTACCTGCACATCAGGGAATTGTAAGGTTAACAATGGTTTTAGTGTCTTTCTCAATGACACGTGGACACAGGGAGATACCATCAACCTCAGTGGAGGGGCTCTTCTACCTGAGCATCAGCAGCAGCCCTGCACGGAGCCAGGTTCTAGACAGAGCAGAGACTCATGTGCACAGTTGCATCTCCTGAATTATTAATATTTACTAAGAGAGAAAGCTACGAAATAGGCAGGTTATTGTATATATATATCCACCGTTTAATAAATGTCTGAATCTTTTCTTCCCACCTGCTAATAAATAATCTTTCATACCTGACATGTTGGGAGCAGGAGAGGAGGCATGTGTGTGTGTATGTGTGTGTGTGTGTGTATGTGTGTAAGTGTGTGTTTGTGTGTGTGTGTGTGTGTGTGTGTGTGTGTGTGTGTGTGTGAAGTCAGAATAATACATCAGAAACGTCTGAATTATTCACAATCGAGGGACGGTGCTGCTGCAGGCGGCAGAGTGGGTGAGCAGGAATGAAGCTAACAAGCGATAGGAGGTCAAAACAGGTACAACAATGAGTGTTTTCCTCCTTTTCAGAGCACTGTTTGAAAAGACCTGGTCCACTCAAGGATGTGGGGCTACCAGCAGGGCTCTGCTCTGGCCTCAAAACACACACACACACACACACACACACAGTCACTGTCTATGGCTCATGTTCTCTATACCCATGTTGTTCTTGAGCAGTTTTGTGCCTGTGTGTGTTGCGTGCTTGCGCGTGTGTGTGAAAGCAGAGCCCTCCTGTGCGTGTTTGGTGGTGCAGGGGTATTCAAATCCTTTCTGCTGTGACAAGGTCTGCCAGAGTTCATTCTCTGAGTGCCACAGCCAAATACAACACACACACACACACACACACACCAAAAATGGGAGTCAGAGATCAGTCATCTGATGGGCAGGTAGGAGGGGGGGGGGGGGGTGAGAGTTATCTGATGGGACTCTGGTCCATGCAGGCTCTTTACTGTGCTTCATTCATAAAGACTCGTCCGGTGTTTAGTTAAACTCCTGGACGATAAAGGAGCAGAAACCTCCACGTGTCCTGTGACAACCCTGAGAGGTGAGTGTGTCTGCAAGTGTGCTAATCACAGCATGTACTCGTTTCCCCTCTACAACTTTAATTAGTCAGCCTGGGAAATGTCTCGGCCAGCTGTCGCGTCCTTGTGCTGTACATGATCAGAAAGGCAGACACTAACACACGTGTGCTGACCAGACCTCAAAGGTCCACCGCTTTGTTTTCAGCTCCTGGCTTTAATCACTTCAGCAGATCACCATAACAGAGCATACTGTTCACACTCTCTCTCTCTTCCCTCTTCCCTGGCAGGTATGACATTTCCAGGAGGAGATTTTTAACTTCGTCCATCCTCGCTTTCAGTGACCCCCCCCCCCCCCGTCCATATGTCTGGGCACCAGAGATCCAAGCGTGCACGTGCCCTCCCTTGACGCACACTCATATACATGTCCTTGGAAAATGTACACGTGCCTGGCTCACAATTTGGGTCATGCAAGTAAGATATGTGAAAAAGGGGGAATCAAAGCCTGGTCATCTCACACGCACACACACACGCACACGCACACGCACACGCACACGCACACACATGCACACACATGCACACGCACACAAACTATTTTGAGGTTGACAAAAAAAGTGAGAGAGAGCGGCAGCTATTGTGTGTGTGTGTGTTTTTGTGTGTGTTGTTCATACACACTTTTCATCACAGTTTCAAGTCATTGAACTGATTTTTTTTCATTTTCACTGTTTCACCTCAAAAGTAAAAGTTCAAACTGTTCGCTTCACTGCTGAGGTTTGTAAATACACATATTTTTTGCATTCACACAGTAAACTCGTTCCACTTCTGCACCAACATCTTTTCCCACATGTTATCTTACGACACGGGCAATTACCAAAAAGCCCACTTTTTTTTGACAAGCTATTCATTCTAATTATGCCTCTTGCGATACATCAAAGTGGTCGTAGAAAGAAACAGACTTCACATCAGTGGCTGAAAGACAGACTACAGGCAGAGAAATGGCAATCATCAATCGTAACAGAAAAACGTGAGAAACTTAAACTTGCATCTGAAACTTCTACAAAAATGGTGTGTTTAGAGACGTGTGAAGGATCAGGCAAACAGGAAACAGCCGTTAGAAAGTACTGAATCTCTCTGTGCTGATAATCCTGCTCGTGTATTTCTGAATTTACACCGATCGCGGACAATAGTCTCTTTTCACAGAAGATATTCTGACCTGTCACAGTAAAGCCGCTTTCAGACATGACCTCCGGGTAAAATCCAGAGAATTGGCTGCAGAGTTTTCCTAGAGTCTGCGCCTTTCACACATGCACAACACAGCGGGAGGTTTTCTTGACACAGACGCGTTCACAACAGCAACGAATCCTGAAGAAAGGCCCAAGTGATACTGGCAACATTAACCACTGGCACTAAGTAGTAGAGCACACACCTCCACCGAAACCCAACAGTCTCCTTATGAAACCACATTTAAATTCACTAGATGCAAATAAAATGAAGATGTTGCAAAAGACACTACCTTGCAATTTAAAAACTGGTAAAAAAAAACATTATTTCATGGATTTTCCCTGATCTGGATCCACATCAGGATTTAACTGGCTCTTTCTTAATCCATACCACATCCTTTCACTAAATGTGGTTGTAATCCATCCTGTTGATTTTACGTAATCCTGCAAACTAACAGACAAAGAATCAAGAATGAATAGAAAGGCTCTCAGTAGAATGCACAGCTCTGCCAAGGACCAACAGTCCCCTTTAAATTCAACCAAGCCACACACACTCATAGAATCATTGAAATTATCTGAGAATAAATGTTTGATTTCTTTCATCAAGAACCATGAATAATTCCCTGGGAAGACTTTTCCAAAAAATGCCCACAATAAAGTAAAACAATTCCTGGATCCTTTGTCCAGATCCATGAGAAAATGTTATGGATTATTTCTTGGTCCATGTTCCATCGTTCCACCAGGTTACATGGAAATATGTCTGTAGTTTTTGAGTAATCATGCAAATTAACCAACAAACTAATAAACAAACAACAGATAGAAGTAAAAACACAACTTCCCTGGCAGCAGTAATGTTGCATAGCAGATGCTTGGGTGAAAAGAAAAGTTGAATTATTCCCCTACACACATAATCAAACACTGCACATTATCATCACATTAACATTAAAAAGGTAGAGTCAGTGCTCGGTCGAGAAGCTGCACACACACACACCGACACCCATCCTCCTCCATGCAGCGAGCTGGAAGGAAGGAGAAGGAGAAACGAGGGGCTGAGCAGTGAGAATGACCAGCTCACATCTAACGGAGAGAGAGCTTCACTGCCAGGGGCCTGCTGTGGAGGTTTGAGGTTCCGCTGCACAATCAATGAAACCAGTTTCCCAGCCCGCTTCCTTCCTCGGGGCGGCCGCACCAAATGAAATAAATAAGGGGAGATTAAAAGGAAAATGGTTGCCATACCAGGAAGATGGCAGGAGGCCGTTCCCCGAGGGTGAAGAGGATGCGTGCGGCACAGAGACGCTTGGACACTGCGTGAGGCTATTTGCTGACTTGATGTATTTCCAGGTTTAATGGAGGGGCTGGTGTGCCAGGGATGTCCCTGTGGTGTCATTGCCTCATTGACAATGTACAGTATTTCAATCCCCGGAGAGGAAAATGGATCTGCAAATAATTGGGGTACATTTCCTTCCCATGTTGCGCTGCTGAGATGTTTCCACCGTGTGTTCCAAGCCCCTCTCTCCATTTAATTGCATTCAAAAGGAAAATAACAAACCGGCGCAGGGCCCCAGTTGTCTCTGAGTGGACCACGGACACGGAGCTCATTTTAAGATGTGTGTAAATGTATCAAAGGAGGGTTTTTCATCTTAAAGCCGACCATTAACATTGATTTCACAAGGGCATCTGTCGTCTGGGAGGAGGATGGAATCCCTCCAGGATCTCCATCAAAAAGCCCCAGACTCTATTGATTCAGATAATTACATCAGATGGCTTTGGTCCCTTTCACAGCAGCTACATGGTTACAGATGAGTTCACAGAGCCGGGGCACGTCAAAGCAGAGACGTCCAGCTGGAGAGACAGAGGGTTCAGGAGGGGCATGGGGAGAAACTCATGAGTGAATGGATTGATGGAGCAACAGGATAATACGGAGCCTGTCCAATCCTTCACAGTCACAGAGCACACACACACACACACAGAGAAAGAGAGAGAGCCAATAGATTGCATGTAATTATCTCATCCAGTTGATCCCGTTTTTATCTGTGCAGCCTCATTCCTTCCACCTGTTGCTCCTCTTTGATCGTTTCCATCCCGCTGCCAGTTCCAACTAAAGCTTAAATCTCTGCAGCGACAAAAACAAAAGCTTTTCATTCTGTGTGAAAACGTAATTTATAAATTTACAGTGAAAGTTCAAATGAAGATACGTGGAGTTGTAAATCTTTCCAAAAGGCCTATGACTGCCATCTAGTGGAGGAAAAATAAATGATTCCAGCTGGGACACATGCATTGACACACACTTCACAACTTTCTTTGTATCAAAAGTGTTGTTTTTATTATAGTAAACCTTGGATCCAATAAATCATAGAAAGTGTAAAAAAAAGCTGAAAATGAGGAAAATAAATGTGATCTTCATATTTGACCAACTTACTGCCAAGTATGGATGCAGAAAACGAAAAAAGATTAAGTTCATTAATGTATGAAGGATAGAATCATTACCGTCCCTCAGTACCTTACTCTATTGTCCTCTAATGAAACGCTGTATAATATGTGTAGATTTCGCTTTTTTAAAAGTCAGAGGTATTTAGTTTACACATCACGGTTAGAGCTCTTTCATTCATACATTGCTTACTTGGCAGTTGTGGTGAACAGTTAGGTGATCTGTCTCTTGAAGAAAATGACAGGTTCTTACCATTAATCAAGTCTACAACCATTCTTATTTAACTTTTTAAAATACTAGGGTGTTTGTTTTGGGAATAAATGTGATGAGACTGTGGCTATAAAACTTCCAAGCATGCTTGTTGAGCATGAGAGAAATGACCACCAGAGGGCACCGTTGATATTCAGTAAGCTGCATCTCCACTGTAACTGAAATAAGGCTGAGCTGCAAACTCCTGTTAAGGTTATGTGAGAACCTCTGTGTGGTGTTAGAGCTTCTCTGCTCTCCCTCAGCTTCAGATCACACTCAGTCCTGTCCCATGCTAATGATTCCAAGGATTCAACATCTTAGTCCAGAGCAGCTTCAGTCCACTGTCACACCTTCAGGCAGCTCCACCACCACGGGGGCGCAGTCGTCCGAGTCCGCATCGAAATCCCAGCGAAACTTCTTGGTCACGTGGGCTTTGAACTTCTCCGCCCTCTTGCGGAGCGTGCTGTCGACACCGGGGCCGACGGCAAACTGGAAGAAGTCCTGCGAGGAAATAAAGTCAAACAATTAGTTTATATATATGTGAAACCTCCTTTGACATTTAGGTCAGGCTCTGACAATGCATGTGGGGATTTAAGTAAAATATGCCGTCATCTACTCCGTCTGTTATAAAAATGTTAATGACACGAACAACCTTTTTGTCAAAAATCTAAGAAAATAATTTAGAAGGATCCACTTTTTCTTTTTTTTCCTCTTCCGAATCCTCGAAAGATAAATAAAACCTTCTACTTTCTATATTTCCATACCGACTGGAATGTGTGATTATATTTGTCATATGATTTTCTATCTCCTGATAACAATTCTAAACAAGTTAAAACATTTATTTCCTGTGTTAAGACAGTTTAACAGTTGCATCTACATCACATGATAACTGTAAGCCTAGATCGTTTATGTCCTAGTGATCATTTGTATTTTATTTGTTTCAACATGTTGAAATCTGAGTGTGGAACCTGCACCTGCAGTGTGGAGGTGAGGAAGTTGCTGTGTGACACAATGTCGACGAAGAAGTCGGGGGGGATCTCTCCGAGCTGGTGGTAGAGCACGGCGATGAGTCCCAGGTAGAGATCCTTCCTCTTCCGCATGGAGTCCTCGGAGCGACACAGCAGATTCAGCAGACGCTTCCAGTGCTCGAAGCCCTCGTACACGTTTCCCAGAATGAAGCACACGAAGGCAAACTGCAGCTCACCTGAGAGAGGAGAGGGAAAGTTAGTAAAGACATCAAGTCAAAGTGTGGCCTCTTTTAACTACTTGATGTTGAGGTTTTAAACAAATACCGAGGAGGTGGAGAGGCTGCAGCTCGTAGTTCTTCTCCAGCACAGTCTCCAGGGCGTAGCTCAGGTCCAGGCTGCACCGGGTGATCTCTGCTGGCGTGGCCCCAGGCGGGTAGGTCTTCTGGGGGATTTCAGAGAAGCGCAGCTCCGTCCCCTCCCTCGGCTTCATCCGGGGGAGCCTGTCCAGGCCCTCCTTCATGCTCTGACAGGCCGTGTCGTTCCTCGGCTGCTCGGCCCGGTCCTTGGTGTGTTTGAACTCAACCTCTGGGACCACGTCGCTGAAGGCGCAGATTCTACCGGACACGGGCTGCAGCTTTTTGGTCAGCTCCTCGCTCAGGCGGTCGGTGAGGGACACCCATTTCCTGATCACCTCGTACGGATAGGGGCCCAGGTGGGGGTCCAGCTCCTGCAAGGTGGCCCGGGTGCGGCTCACCTGCTCCTCGTCCTTGGAGGCGGAGAAGTCCAGGTCTTCTTCTTGGGGGTCCCAGTTCGCCAGCAGGATCTCTCTGGGTTTGAGGGACAGGAAGAGGCCCTTCTTGGGGCCGATTTCACTCCCGCAACTCGGTGCGTTCACAGAGCTGTAGTGGAGGAAGTGCAGGCCCGGGGGGATCATCTTCACCCCCTTGAAGCGAGGGCCCACCTGCCAGCTCTTGCAGTCGATGCCCAGCTCTGTGCCCTGGGGGACCCCCAGCAGCACCAGGGTGGCCCCCTCCTCAAACCGCCTCAGGGCAACATCTGGATCCATGTCCATGCTGCTGCTGCTGTCGCCACTGGCCATGTCTCTGTCCAGGACCTCTTCACTTCGAGCTGCTAGTCAAACCGAACCGAGCTGAGCAACAACTAAACTCTTTCAGCTGAGAAACGACAGCGTCTCATGTCCAGAGGAGATGGAAGGACTCCGTGTGTCGCTGAAAAACAGGAAACGGAAACATTTAAACGAACCTTATTTAAACCGTAAATCTGTTTAAGAAGTGATAGAGGTATTTATTGTTTTACCTTGAATGAAGACTTGTTGATGTTTCGCATCGTTGTGAGATCGTTTAGTCGAGGCTGTGCAGCATATAATAAGTTTCCGGGCGGAAACAGCACTGTGAGTCGAAGGTTCCGCTTCTCTATTTTAATTCAATTATCACCTTCAAGTTATAGATTATCACTATTACTGTCTGTGTCTATCTTTAGTTGATTTTATGCATTATAATGTTGTATTTTAAGATTTAGTCTTGCACTGTTTTCCCCTTTTGAAATACACTTAAATGTGCTGTGTGTGTTAGTTTGATGCACAACTTTTTACAGGTTCGGTTATTAGGGCCCGAGCAACTGACAGGCACTGACAGCCAGTGAGGCCCTATTGAAGTTGTAAGGATTATTATTATTATTC